>NC_090418.1:17622320-17707196 GCF_036365525.1 Heterodontus francisci | reverse complement strand
ACTCTCGATTATCAGCAAAATGATGGAAGGTGTTGTTGACAGTGCAATAAAATGGCCCTTCCTCAATAATAACCTGCTCACTGATGCTCAGTTTGGGTTCTGCCAGGGTCACTCAGCTCCTGACCTCGTTACAGGCTTGGTCCAAACAAGGACAAAAGAGTTGAACTCAAGAGCTGAAGAGAGTGGCAGCCCTTGACATCAAGATAGCATTTGACTGTTGTGACATCAAGGAGTCCAAGCCAAATTGAAGTTATTGGGAATTAAGTGGAAAACTCTCTGCTGGTTGGAGTCATACCAAACACAAAGGAAGATGGTTGTGGTTGTTGGAGGTCAATCAACTGAACTCCAGGACATCACTGCAGGAGTTCCTCAGGGTAGTGTCCTAGACCCAACTATCTTCAACTGCTTTATCAATGACCTTTTCTCCAATATAAGGTCAGAAGTGGGGAGGTTTGCTTATGATTGCACAATGTTAAGCACCAGTCGTGTTTCCTCAGATACTGAAGCAGTCTGTGTAGAAATGCAGCAAGACCTGGACAATATCCAGGCTCGGGCTGATAAATGGCAAGTGACATTCGCACCACACAAGTGCCAGGCAATGACCATCTCCAACAAGAGAGAATCTAACCATCTCCCCTTGACATCCAACAGCATTCACATCACTGAATCCTCCAACATCCACATCCTGGGGGTCACCATTTAGCAGAAACTGAACTGGACCAGCCATATAAATATTGTGGCTCCAAGAGCAGGTCACAGGCTGGGAATTCTCCACTGATTAACTCGTCTCCTGGCTTCCCAAAGCCTGTCCACCATCTACAAAACACAAGTCAGGAGTGTGATGGAATACTCTCCGTTTGCCTGGATGAATGCGACTCCAACAACACTCAGGAAGCTCGACACCATCCAGGACAAAACAGCCCACTTGACTGGCATCCCATACACCACCTTAAACAGTCACTCCCTTCACAACCGACGCACAGTGGCAGCAGTGTGTACCATCTACAAGATGCACTGCAGCAAGTCACCAAGGTTCCTTTGACAACACCTTCCAAACCCACGACCTCTACCACCTAGAAAGACAAAGGCAGCAGATGCATAGGAACACCATCACCTGCAAGTTCCCCTCCAAGTCACACACCATCCTGACTTGGAACTATATCGCCGTTCCTTCACTGTCGCTGGGTCAAAATCCTGAAATTCCCTTCCTAACAGCACTGTGGGTGTACCTACCCCACATGGACTGTAGCGGTTCAAGAAAGCAGCTCACCACCACCATCTCAAGGGCAATTAGGGATGGGCAATGAATGCCGGCCTTGCTCATCCCATTACCGAATAAAAAAAATTCCAGCAGTGACCTCACTTCTGAAGAACCCGCCACCCCCACCCCATTGGCTGTGAGGCTTTGGGGCTTCCTGTGATTGTACTAGAGAAATGCAAGTTCCCTATCCCTCCCTCCTTCCTTCCTCCATCCCTCTAATCTCATGGGGTCCAGGGTGTACTAGCTAGATGGATAAAGAAATGGCTGGGCAACGGGAGACAAAAAGTAGCAGTGGAAGGGAGTTTCTCAAAATGGAGACGTGTGACCAGTGGTGTTCCACAGGGATCCGTGCTGGGACCACTGTTGTTTGTGATATACATAAATGATTTGGAGGAAAGTATAGGTGGTCTGATTAGCAAGTTTGCAGACGACACTAAGATTGGTGGAGTAGCAGATAGTGAAGGGGACTGTCAGAGAATACAGCAGAATATAGATAGATTGGAGAGTTGGGCAGAGAAATGGCAGATGGAGTTCAATCCGGGCAAATGCGAGGTGATGCATTTTGGAAGATCCAATTCAAGAGTGAACTATACAATAAATGGAAAAGTCCTGGGGAAAATTGATGTCCAGAGAGATTTGGGTGTTCAGGTCCATTGTTCCCTGAAGGTGGCAACACAGGTCAATAGAGTGGTCAAGAAGGCATACGGCATGCTTTCCTTCATCGGACGGGGTATTGAGTACAAGAGTTGGCAGGTCATGTTACAGTTGTATAAGACTTTGGTTCGGCCACATTTGGAATACTGCGTGCAGTTCTGGTCGCCACATTACCAAAAGGATGTAGATGCTTTGGAGAGGGTGCAGAGGAGGTTCACCAGGATGTTGCCTGGTATGGAGGGCGCTAGCTATGAAGAGAGGTTGAGTAGATTAGGATTATTTTCATTAGAAAGACGGAGGTTGAGGGGGGACCTGATTGAGGTGTACAAAATCATGAGAGGTATAGACAGGGTGGATAGCAAGAAGCTTTTTCCCAGAGTGGGGGATTCAATTACTAGGGGTCACGAGTTCAAAGTGCGAGGGGAAAAGTTTAGAGGGGATATGCGTGGAAAGTTCTTTACGCAGAGGGTGATGGGTGCCTGAAATGCGTTGCCAGCAGAGGTGGTAGACGCGGGCACGATAGCGTCTTTTAAGATGTATCTAGACAGATACATGAATGGGCAGGAAGCAAAGAGATACAGACCCTTAGAAAATAGTTCCGATGAAGGGTCACTGACCCCAAACGTTAACTCTGCTTCTCTTTCCACAGATGCTGCCAGACCTGCTGAGTGGTTCCAGCATTTCTTGTTTTTATCTTAGAAAATAGGCGACAGGTTTAGATTGAGGATCTGGATCAGCGCAGGCTTGGACGGCCGAAGGGCCTGTTCCTGTGCTGTAATTTTCTTTGTTCTTTGTTCATTCCCCTTCTTTTGGTCCTGTCCTACCTCAGGCTCCCACAGACCCTGGGCTTGGGGACTCTCAGGTCTTTAAGCGGCTCCATTCAAATGAAAAGTGACTTCCGTTTCCACCAAAATTACCACTCGCTCTGAAAACCCAAAAACCAAGGCCAGAATTTTACATGGCGGCAGAGGCCGGCGCACAAGCTTAAAAGTTGGGGACGAGCCCGCTTCTACCAGCCCTGGAAGCCATGCAGCGACGTTGTGTGGTCCAGGCCCTTAACTAGCCTCGGGCGGAACTTCCGCCCCTCCGAGGCAGGAAGTGCTGCCTCTAAGAGCTGCCTGACAGTCAGCGGGCTGGCAGCTATTCAGTCCCAGCAGCACCACAGGGAGCGGTGGCCACTGCTGAGTCTGCACCCATCTCGGGGAGCAAGAGGGATGCCAGTCCCGAGAAAGGTAAGTGGGGTTTTGGGCCTTGCCAGGGACAATCAGCTGGGCCACGGAGGGGTGGGGTGGGGGTTGATCAGGAGGGAAGTGGGGGGGGGGGGGGTGGGGGTGGGGGAAGTGCTCCAGGGGGGACGGCTTGTGCTGCTGGGTGTCCCTTGGTGGGGCACAGGGTGCCTGATCAGGAGGCCCCCCTCCCACCCACCACGGGCTCACAAGGACGCTGCCAGGTACTGCCGGGCAGCCTCCTCAGCTGGCAAAGTGCCCGTCCACCGTTGCTAATATACCAGTGGCAGCGGGAGGCGGCCCTTAAGTGGCCATTAATTGGCCACTCAATGGCTCAATTGACCTGGAGAGGGCGGGCCCCCTCTCCCGCCACCGGTAAAATGGGAGCGGGGGCGGGTAGGCGACGGGAACGGCATCCACTGCCTCCCACACAATTTTGTGCGCCCGCTCAAAAAAAAAATCCCAGCCTGAGAATTCTCTCCCGCGTGGCAGTGAAAGGACGCGGTTGTCCATCTGCGCATGTGCAGACCTTTCTCCCAGAGTGCAGCGCAGCCTGTCTCACGGATAGGGGCTTGTCCCTGCCGCTCTGCATTGTGGGAGCTGCAGCCCTCCATGACGACCCGGCTCATTGAGTGTCTCCAAACACAGGGAAGCTTCCCGGACTGCCGGAACCAACAGATCGCAGGTGTCCTGTTGAGTGAGAGAATCTCTCTGAGAAGAGGCGGCAGCCAATTGGGGAAATGAAAGGAGATGGTGACCTGTCATCAACCCGACTGGTGAATGATGAATTGAACCCAAGGAAAGACTGAATCAAGGAAAGAAGAAACTGTACTCGTTCCTGTTGGGATTTTTCACGTCATTGTAAAAACATCCCAAAGTAATTCTCCTGCTATCCTGGCAATATATCCACGTTATATTCATTTCATGGAGACTTTGTATGTAACTCAGACAACAATCAAAAGAGGGCAGCCTGAACCTGCATTGTCGCTGAACATATCGTGATCTATTGTGTTTAAAGTTACCTGACACAATTTATGAAATAGGGCTCACAGTTAATGTGAGAAGAGGCCGTCGGACTGCCGTTTCTGTTGCTGATACTTTAATAAAGATCGCTTTAAGTATGTACAGTGAGCAGAAAGGAATTGCTGGTCTTTGTAAACATTTCCCGTTGAACTCATTGTCATAATGATTTAATAGAACGAGATTGGGTTCCTGATACATTTAGATAACAAACCTCGGTCATTGTAACTTCAATAATAAAATATGAACATGATTGGATTTCAATGGAGAGATGATTTTCGCATGGAGTGAGCAATGAGCCTGGTGAGGACAGAGTTGGGTGAACCTGCTGAACTGAGTTATAACGGGTAATTGGTGAGAGTTGGACTTTGGTTCAGAGGGGGAAGGGGGTACTAAATAATTTACAACAGTAAACATCAGGGTAACTAATTAGATCTAAGGGTGGAAAAATAAAATTAATTAAATGGATGATCACAAAATTAAAGAGATTTCAATTGCATTAAAGAAAAATCTGATAATATACATCATAAATAATAAATAGAAGTAAGGGGGTACTAAACTGAAAAACATAAATAGGAGCAAGGAGTCGGCCCTTCGAGCCTGCTCTGCCATTCAATGTGATCATGACTGATCTATCTCAACTCCACCTTCCCGCACTATCCCCATATGCATTAATTCCCTCAGTATCCAAAAATCTATCGATCTTGAAAGTACTCAATGAATGAGCATCCTTCTCAGGTAGAGAATTCCAAAGATTCACAACACTTTTAGTGAAGAAATTTCTCATTATCTCGGTTTTAAATGACCGAACCCTTATTCTGAGACTGTGGTGCCATGTTCTTGATTCCTCAGCCAGGGAAAACATTTTCTCAGCATCTACCCTGTCAAGCCTCTTAAAAATGTTATATGTTGCATTCTTCTAAACTCCAGGGAATATGGGCCCTTTCTACTCAATCTCTCCTCATAGGACAATCCCTCATGGCATGAACCAGTCCAATGAACCTTTGTTGCACTCCCTCGAAGACAAGTATATCCTTCCTTAGGTAAGGAGACAAAAACTGCACACAGTTCCCCAAGTGCAGCCTCACGAATGTCCTGCATAATTGTCATAAGACTGGTTTACTCTTATACTCCAATCACTTTGTAACAAAACATAACTTATCATTTGACTTCCTAATGACTTGCTCTACCTGCATGTTAACTTTCTGTGATTTATGTTCAAGGACATCCAGGTTAAAGGCCTGCTCAGGTCAGGGGGAAAAAACCCGACCCAAACCCGACAGGACCTCATCGGACCCGAGCCCGACCTGGCCCGAGTCAGAATTTCAAAGTGCCCTGTTACCACGGACCTAAAAACAATATAGGAACACAGGATATCACAGAATTGTTACAGTACAGAAATAGGCCCATCGTGTCTGCACTGGCTGTCCAAGTGAGCAATGTATTCAATTCTATTCCCCTTCCTTCTCCCCATAACCCTGCACATTCTTCCTTTTCAGATAACAGTCTAATTCCCTTTTGAATGTCTCGATTGAATCTGCCTCCACCACACATTCCAGATCTTAACCACTCTCTGCGTGGAAAGGTTTTTCCCCATGTCACCAATGCTTCATTTGTCAATTATATTAAATCTGTGCCCTCTCATTTTTGATCCTTTCATGAGTGGGAACAGTTTTTCCCTATCCACTCTCTCCAGACCCTCATGATTTTGAATGCCTCTATCAAGTCTCCTCTCAGCCTTCTCTTCAGATTACTCTGTTATTGTTAGCAATATCAATTTATCATGTGGGTATCATGTGGGATGTTTTGGGAGTTGGAGGTAATTAGCTTTAAATGCTATCTGTGACATCCCAGAGGAACTTTGGCTCAGAGTTGATGAGCTGGAGTCCAAACTGAGGACACTGCGACACATCAGGGAGGGGGAGAGTTACCTGGACACTGTGTTTCAGGAGACAGTCACACCCCTTAGACTAACTACCTTGAATTTGGCCAGTGGTCAGGGACAGGAGGGTGTGACCGTGAGTGAGACAGGTATGGGGATCCAGAATTTAGCTTTGGAAGAGCCTCAGACAGTGCCCTTATCCAATAGGTATGAGGTTCTTGCTCCCAGTGTGGACGAGGGCACAGGCTGCAGGGAGGATGAGTGAACTGACCACAGCACAGTGGTTCAGAGCGCCATTCAAGTGGGGGGAGAAAAGAGAAATGTAGTTGTAGTAGGGGATAGCATATTTAGGGGAGTAGATACTGTTCTCTGCAGCAAAGATAGAGAGTTCCGAAGGCTGTGTTGCCTACCTGGTGCCAAGGTTAAGGACATCTCTTCTAGGCTGGAGAGGAACTCAGAGTGGGAGGGAAAAGATCCAGCTGTCGTGGTCCACATAGGTACCAATGTCATAGGTAGGACTAGGAAAGAGGTTCTGCTGAGGGACTATGAGCAACTCGGGGCTAAATTAAAAGACCGCATTTGTTGACAACGCGAACGGTAGTTGGCGCTGTTTTGGCACATGCGCAAATACCGCATGTGCCACGAAAACGTCACAGATTCTGACTGTAGCAGCTGCCAGGACTAAAGATGGCGCTGCTCAAAGAATCACACAGAGGCAACCTAACAAACACGTGGCAGTATACAATGGCCAGAGTGAGAGAGCAGCGCGGGGGCCGGGGAGAGCAGCGTTGAGGGTGTCGGCGGGGGGGTAAAAGAGAGGGGGGTAAAAGAGAGAGGGAGTAAAAGAGAGGGGGGGAAAGAGAGAGGGGGGAAAGAGAGGGGGGGTAAGAGAGACGGGGGAAAGAGAGAGGGGGAAGAGGTGGGGAAGAGGGGGAGGGAAGGGGGCGGCGAGGGGGGGAAGAGAGGGGGAAAGAGAGAGGGGAAGGAGAGGGGGAGGGGGGGAAAGAGAGGGGGGAAAGAGAGGGGGGAGGGGGGAAGAGAGGGGGAGGGAGGGGGGAAGAGAGGGGGGAGGGAGGGGGGGAAGAGAGGGGGGAGGGAGGGAGGGAGGGGGGAAGAGAGGAGGGAGGGAGGGGGAAAGAGAGGAGGGAGAGAGGGAGGGGGGAAAGAGAGGAAGGAGGGAGGGAGGAGGGAAAGAAAGGAGGGAGGAAGGGAGGGGGGAAAGAGAGGGGGAAAGAGGAGGGAGGGAGGGGGGGAAAGAGAGGAGGGAGGGAGGGGGGCAAGAGAGGAGGGAGGGAGGGAGGGGGGAAAGAGAGGAGGGAGGGAGGGGGAAGAGAGGAGGGAGGGAGGGGGAAGAGAGGAGGGAGGGAGGGAGGGAGGGGGGAAAGAGAGGAGGGAGGGAGGGAGGGGGTAAGAGAGGAGGGAGGGAGGGGGAAAGAGAGGAGGGAGGGAGGGGGGAAGAGAGGGAGGGGTGGGGGTGAAGGGCGGGGGTGGGGGAGAGTGGGGGGGGAGCAGCGGAGCGGAAGAGGAGTGTCTTTGTCTGTGCATGCGCCAGAAACACAACAGCAAAAGACTTACCGGCCAGTCCCTGGACCCGGCGACACCGAGGTCTTCGCACACTCGCTCCCCGCAGCTCTCTACAGCCTCTCGCATCCGGCCCTCTCCATTCAGCCGTTCCCTCCAGCTGCTGATGCCCAATCCAGTTGCTTCTCCCCTACTTCTCCACAGTACTTCAGGCATTGCAACTGTCTGGTCCCTGCATTTTGCATGCTCCCTCTCCCCACCCCTCCCCCCTCTCCCCACCCCTCCCCCCTCTCCCCACCCCTCCCTGCTCTCCCCACCCCTCTCCCTTTCCATCTACCCCCCTACCTCCACCCCTCCCTCTACCCCCCTACCTCCACCCCTCCCTCTACCTCCACCCCTCCCTCTACCCCACTACCTCCACCCCTCCCTCTACCTCCACCCCTCCCTCTACCCCACTACCTCCACCCCTCCACAGTTGAATATCTGAAGTGCAGTTGCAAAGTCGGGGAAATAGCATGCAAAACAAAACCTCAACAATTCTGGGGTTAATTATTGAGAAGTTTTATTAAGTTCATTAAGCATCCGAGGAACTGCTGTGCATGGATACATGAGTGTTGTGTTTCCAGCATTCCCGTTAGACAGACAGGCCGAGTCTCTGCTATGCATAGCTAAAGAGATTGTTCCTGGAGAGCCTTGTGGTGAATGAACGCTTGGCTCTCTATTCCACTACTGTATTGTCCATGTGAAGAAGGCAAAGTCACAAGAGTCTGAGCTCAGTCTATTCTTGGTGAATGTTCCCCAAGCGCATCCCAATGTGCATTCCCAATTCATCCATAAATGCAATGTTCCTTTCCACATCGTGACGAGCTCCGCAGCATGATCCAGTTGCCTTCGTTGCTTGAATGCTGACCTTAAGTCTCAAGGATTGTTTTCTCGACGGCATGTTTTACATGAAAAGAAATAAAGCAGATCAGAGTCAGAGCTTGCCTCCCTCCATCCACTGAAATTACTGTTGCGCACACCTTTTTAAGTTCTGCAGTGAAGGCACCAATTGATAACGTCGCCAATGAAGCACTTATTACCCACCTCAGATGCAGGAACCAGCACATCCTTGCGTCCTCTCCCGCACTGCCTCCTTTGCTTGAATGCTGTCCTTAAGTGTCAAGGATTGTTTTCTCAAGGGCATGTTTTACATGAAAGGAAATAATGAAAGAAAATAATGAAAGAACATCAGTGTCAGATCTTCCCTCCCTCCAATGAAATTACTGTTGCGCATGCTTTATGCTCTGCAGTATAGGCCAATGAATCACTTAGTACCCACCTCAGCTGTAGGAGTCAGGATGATGTTACTGCCCCTATCTCGTGATGGTTCAATGCTGCTCTCAGGGAAAACATGAATGATGTGAGGGTGCTGCAAAAAGAAACACATTTCTTTTGGACTATGAACATAAAGCTGGCCATTTAGCCCAGCAGTTCCCTGCGAGTGGTTATGCTACTCGTGCGTCTTCCCATCCATTCCCATTTAATCCTGCCTACTACTATCACCAGTTGCGTTCTCAGCAAGAGCATTCACATCTCTGCTACCACTGGACACGGCATGCTTGTTTCTTTTCGTGCTCAGTCTCTTCTTGCTGAATGTTCCCCAAGTGCTTGACCCCTTTGGACGCCCTCTCTGCTTGACAGGCAGCAGCTGGCAATTGCAGAGTCTCACAAGGCTCTGCATGGTTGTTTCAAAGGCGGATGGGGAAACAGGTGGCTGTGTGCCCATGTGCACTGCTCTGATGGGTGTAGGAACAGGTGACTGTGTAACTGAGCAGCAAGGAGAGGGTACCGCAGGTAGGGGAAGTGGAGCTTTGAACAGGCAGGCACATGTATGGTCCATCAGATCATTAGGCCAGGGGGTGAGACGCTCAGGATCCAAGGTTTGTGACACGTGACTGATGTCCAGCGCGTGGCCACCTCCATCCGAAGGTGCTTCCGGGCAATTGTTGGGCATAGTAAATGGCTCCATCTCATCAGCCAGTCCTTGCTGCCAGCGGAGAGTCTGTTGCCGCAGCCAGTCCAGTCTCCTCACGGGAAACATGAGATGAGATAAGAAATACAGAATGCACTCCATTAAAATGTTACAAAAGCGAAAGTGACCGTTAAGACGGTAGGTTGCAGCACATGTACAGCCTGCACACAGCAACGGGGACTGGAGAACATGCGGTGGCCCAGACAATGGAAATGTTTTCAGAGCAGCTTACAACAGGGACTGGAGAACATGCGGTGGCCCAGACAATGGAAATGTTTTCAGAGCAACTTACAAAGGCAGAGCAACTTACCTTGGAACAATCTCCTGTGTCTAATAAAAATGAAGCAAGTCTCCAAAACGAATAAATAATTCAGATAAAATGCGAGAAAATGCCCGACGAAACCTCTCCAACTTCCACTTTCAAAAAGTCCCGCCGAAGCTTTGACGCATGCGCAGAGGCCAACCTGGCGCGTTGCCCGAGGAAGACGACGTAACGCGATGACGTCATCTGCGCATGCGCAAAGCGGTCCTGGCAAGCCGGACCGCAGCGCATGCGCAGAGGGCATGAGACCGTCTGCGCATGTGCGCACCGCGGCGCATCCTGATGACGTTGGCGATGACGTAGCGTTGTCATGAATTACTTTGAAATTAAAAAGCAGAACCACACAGGTAATAACCTCTGGATTACTACCTGAGCAAATTGGCATTGGGTAAATAAGATTAGAGAGGTAAATGTGTGGCTCAAAGATTGGTGTGGGAGAAATAGGTTCCGATTCATGGGACACTGGCACCAGTACTGGGGAAAGAGAGAGCTGTTCCGTTGGGATGGGCTTCATTTGAACCATGCTGGGGGACCATTGTCCTGGCGAATCGTATAACTAGGGTTGTAGATAAGGCTTTAAACTAAATAGTGGGGGGGGAGGGGGTTCAATTGAAGGGAAGTTTAAAAAGTCGAATAGTAATGAGAAAGCAGAGGTGCAGGGCAGTGAAGGAACATACATTAATCAGAGAGTGACAGAAAGGAACAGAGAATACAAGCACAAGAGTACAGCAGAAATTAGAACCAGAGTAAGTAAAAATGGGAAAAAGTCAAGGCTTAAGGCTCTTTATCTGAATGCACGTAGCATTTGTAACAAGATAGATGAACTGATGGCACAGATAGAAATAAATGAATATGATTTGATAGCCATCACTGAGACGTGGTTACAGGATGACCAGGACTGGAAACTCAATGTTCAAGGATATTCAACGTTCCGGAAGAATAAGCAGAAAGGAAAAGGAGGTGGGGTAGCTTTGCTATTAAAGGAAGGGATCAGTGCAGTTGTGAGTAATGATATAGGTGTAATAGATCGTGATGTAGAATCAGTTTGGGTGGAAATAGGGAATAGCAAGGGAAAAAAATCAAGGATGGGAGTGGTCTATAGGCCCCTGAAGAGTTGCCTCTCTGTAGGACAAGATATTAATCAGGAAATAATGGAGGCGTGTAAGAAGGGCACTGCAATTATCATGGGTGGTTTTAATCTGCATATAGACTGGACAAATCAAATTGGCAAGGGAAGCATGGAAGACGAATTTGTAGAGTGCCTCAGGGATTGTCACTTAGAGCAATACATTGCAGAACCTGTCAGGGAACAGGTTATTTTAGATTTGGTATTGTGTAATGAGGTAGGATTAATAAGAGATCTCGTAGTTAAGGATCCTTTAGGGGGAAGTGATCATAACATGGTAGAATTTCAAATTCAGTTTGAGGGTGAGCAACTCGGGTCTCAAACCAGTGTCTTCAACTTAAACAAGGGCAATTACAGAGATATGATGAAAGAATTGTCTAAAGTGGGCTGGGAAAATAGACTACAGGGGAAGTCAGTAGATGAGCAGTGGCAGACTTTTAAGCAGATATTTCATAACACCCAGCAAACATTTATTCCAGTCAGAAGGAAGGACTCGAAGAGAACAATGAACCACCATTGGATAACAAAGGAAGTTAAGGAGAGTATCAAATCAAAAACAAAGGCATACAAAGCGGCGAAAATGAATGGCAGGCCAGACGATTGGGAAGTTTTTAGAAACCAGCAGCGGATGACTAAAAAACTAATAAAGAGGGAGAAAATTGATTATGAGAGTAAATTGGCAAGAAATATAAAAACAAACAGTAAGAGCTTCTACGGGTATATTAAAAGGAAGAGAGTAGCTAAAGTAAGTGTGGGGCCCTTGGAGGATGAGAATGGGGAATTAACAACAGGGAACAGGGAAATGGCAGATAATTTAAACCAATATTTTGCATCGGTCTACACACTATAAACATCCCAACAATAATAGATGAACAATAGATTGGGCGGCACAGTGGCGCAGTGGTTAGCACTGCAGCCTCACAGCTCCAGGGACCCGGGTTCGATTCTGGGTACTGCCTGTGTGGAGTTTGCAAGTTCTCCCTGTGTCTGTGTGGGTTTTCTCCGGGTGCTCCGGTTTCCTGCCAAAAGACTTGCAGGTTGGTAGGTAAATTGGCCATTATAAATTGTCACTAGTATAGGTAGGTGGTAGGGAAATATATAGGGACAGGTGGGGATGCTTGGTTGGAATATGGGATTAGTGTAGGATTAGTATAAATGGGTGGTTGATGGTCGGCACAGACTCGGTGGGCCGAAGGGCCTGTTTCAGTGCTGTATCTCTAAACTAAACTAAGGTGTAAATGGGAGGGAGGAACTTGTAACAATCTCTATCATGAGGGAAAAGGTGCTGGACAAACTGATGGGACTAAAGGCAGACAAGTCACCAGGACCTGATGGCCTGCATCCATGGGTTTTAAAAGAAGTGGCTGCAGAGATAGTGGAGGCATTGGTCATAATATACCAAAACTCACTGGATTCCGGTAGGGTACCAGCGGATTGGAAAACCGCAAATGTGACACCCTTATTCAAGAAAGGGGGGAGACAGAAAGCAGGAAACTATAGACCAGTTAGCTTAACATCAGTCATTGGGAAAATGCTAGAGTCCATTATTAACGAATAGCAGGACATTTAGAAAAACATAATGCAACCAAACAGAGTCAACATGGTTTTATGAAAGGGAAATCATGTTTGACAAATTTGTTAGAGTTCTTTGAGGATATAACAAGCAGAGTGGATAAAGGTGAACCAGTAGATGTTGTGCATTTGGATTTTCAGAAGGCGTTTGATAAGGTGCCACATAAAAGGTTATTGCACAAAATAAGAGCTCACGGTATTGGGGGTAATGTGTTGGCATGGATTAAGGACTGGATAACACACAGAAGGCAGAGAGTCGGGATCAATGGGTCTTTTTCAGGTTGGAAAGCCGTAACGAGTGGGGTGCCACAAGGATCGGTCCTTGGGCCTCAACTATTTAATATCTACATTAATGACTTAGAGTAAGTAACCCACTAGCATTATTTTCTCCATTTTTTTTTCTAGTGTACTGGCTAGCTTTCCCTTTTTAAATGCATCTATGCTATACCCCTCAACTACTCAACATGGCTGCTAGCTCCATTTACTCGGTAACAGCACTTCTGAATTTCCCATTAGTTATTAGTGACTACCTTCTATTATGACCTTGTTTTGGATTACCTCAAAAGTGGAAATATTTTCTCTAAGTCTACCCAATGACCGATTGGCTCAAACCTCAGCCTTCAGTTCGGGTACCATTGCTTTTTTTTTTTTGCACCTCAGTGCCTGTAGTTTTTTGAGTAAAATTTCTTGTCAAAATGTTTTCTGTGGTAGTAGTTTCGCTTTCAAGGCACTGTTAAATTCATGCTGTCATCTCTAGACTCTGATTCGGTATCAGTCTTGGCTCAGTAATAACGCTCTTGCCTCCTGCATCGGAGGGTCTGTCTTCAGTTCCCACTCCAGCAACTATCAATGGCACTATTCAGAGTTGGTGAGTTCATTCATATATTATTGCTGTTTGTGGAACCTTAAATTGCACATAGCACTCCAGGTGTGACCTCAGCAATGTCCTGTATAATTGTTAGATTTCTTTACTCTGATACTCCAATTCCTTTGTAACTGAAGCTGATTTTTTTTCCTCCTTTACCATTGTTAGTTTTATACAGTAATTTCAAATTCTAAATACCCCCTCCATAATTTGCTTTTCCTGCATTATTTGATGGATTTGAATCAGTCGTTAAGTCAAAGATGGGAATACTGAAAATAACACACTTCAGGTATTCAGTAAAAGCCTGATTCAAAGAAAGCATTCCTTTGCAATGCTTTAAGTTTGTATCATTTCTCTTGGATGGGAAAAAATCGGTCATAATTCACTACTCCCAATTATAAATGGTGTGTAGACATAATTGTAGCAATTTGAAACCCATACAGCTGCAATTGAGATCTGCATTTAGTTTGGTCTGGCAGCTATAATTTAGTTATATGGCAAGTATTTAATGTCAACTTTTAAGCTGAATATTGAGTGCAAGTAATGCAATATATATGTACCAATAGGGCAGATAACCTGTAAGCCTGAGTAGTAAATATATGCATGAGGTTTATTTTTAGGTAAATGTTTCCATGGGAAAGAGTTATGGTTTTCCCACATCTTTTTAAATTTGAGTTTTCTAATCACTTTCCCAACTTTTGATCTGTACATTCCTTACTGCTTCAGTTCTGGTTTGTTTCACTCTACAAAGCCAGAGGTCATGGTGTATGTTGGCACCAATGACATGGGTAGGAAGGGGGGTGAGGTCTTGAAAGGAGATTAAAATGCAGGACCTCAAAAGCAGTAATCTCAAGATTACTCCCAGTCCGTGTGAGAGTGAGCATAGGAATAGGAGAATTTAGCAATTGAACACATGGCTGGAGAAATGGTGTAGGAGGGATTTTTGAGGCATTAGGACCAGTTGTTGGGCAGGTGGGACCTGTACAAGATGGATGGGTTACATCTTAGGACTGGGCGGCACAGTGGCGCAGTGGTTAGCACCGCAGCCTCACAGCTCCAGCAACCTGGGTTCAATTCTGGGTACTGCCTGTGCGGAGTTTGTAAGTTCTCCCTGTGTCTGCGTAGGTTTTCATCGGGTGCTCTGGTTTCCTCCCGCAGCCAAAGACTTGCAGGTTGATAGGTAAATTGGCCATTATAAATTGCTCCTAGTGTAGGTAGGTGGTCGGGGAATATAGGGACAAGTGGGGATGTGATAGGAATATGGGATTAATGTCAGATTAGTATAAATGGGTGGTTGATGGTTGGCACAGACTTGGTGGGCCGAAGGGCCTGTTTCAGTGCTGTATCTCTAAAATAAAATCAGGGACAGAGTGTAGTGTATCCAAATTTGCTGACAATACAAAAATAGGTGGAAAGGCATGTTGTGATGAGGACACAAAGAATCTGCAAAGGGATATCGATAGGTTAAGTGAGTGGGCAAAAATTTGGCAGATGGTGTTCAATGTGGGAAAGTGTGAGGTCATTCACTTGGTAGGAAGAATAAAAAGGCAGATTATTATTTAGAAAGACTACAAGATACTGCAGTACACAGGGATCTGGGTGTACAGGAAACACAAAAGGTTAGCATGCAGGTGCAGCAAGTAATTAGGAAGGCAAATGGAATTTTGGCCATTATTGCTCGGGGGTTCGAGGTTAAAAATAGGGAAGTCCTGTTACAACTGTACAGGATGTTGGTGAGACCACATCTGGAACACTGTGTACAGTTTAAGAAGGATACACTGGCATTGGAGGCAGTTCAGAAAAGTTTCACTAGGCTGATTCCTAGGATGGAGGGGTTCTCTTATCAAGAACGGCTAAAAAGGTTAGGTCTTTATTCATTGGAGTTTAGAAGAATGAGAGGTGATGTTATAGAAACATATAATATTTTAAGGGGGCTTGACAGGGTAGATGTTGAGAAAATGTTTCCACTAGTGGGGGAATCTCGAACTAGGGACATAGTTACAGAATAAGGGGTCACACATTCAAAACTGAGATGCAAAGGAATTTCTTCTCTCAGAGGGTGGTGAATCTCTGGAATTCTCTGCCTCAGAGAGTTGTGGAGGCTAGGTCATTAAATGTATTTAAGGAGGCGGTAGATAGATTTTTGAAATTTCGGGGAGTCGAGGGCTAGACAGAGCAGGCCTGAAAGAGGAGTTGAGGCCTGGGACAGATCAGCCATGATCTTACTGAATGGTGGGGAAGGCTTGAGGGGCTGAATGGCCTACTCCTGCACCTATTTATTATGTTCTTATGTACCACAATGCTATGGAGATAGATGATGCAGGGTTAGGGTTTTTTTTTTATCTGTGTGCTTGCTGACAGACAGGCAGTTGGTCACAGAGAAGGATGTTGGCTTTTGGGAATCTGTTGCCTTCTGACAGGCTGTTGGTCAAAGAGAAAGCTGCTGACTTTGAAAGCAGCTGAGCTCAGGAGTAAAGAGACCACCAGGAACCAGGGGTGTTTCTGGTTTCAGGCAGGCCTGTGCTCAAGCTGGGAAGTCCAGATTTGGGAGGTGTTGGAAGAGTACTGGAGGATTTGCCTGGCCAGAATTGGTCCCAGGAGATGTGAACAAACGGTCAAGATCCTGTAAATATAGGGGAGCTCTTGGGGTGGAAGTAACAGTCCAACAGGAGTGATCTGTTGGGATTTAGAGTATAAAGTATACATCTTCATGTTCTGTTAAGATTTTAAGTTGAAATTCTAAGCGTTTCCAAATTAAGTGTTGTTAGTAGTGTTTTGCTTTGTTTAACTCTTGTACCAGTAATATTTTTGTTTGAAAAAGTGCAATCTTGTGGCATAATTCTTTCAGTACTAACTGGGAATTCAACTTTCTCTTTTTAAAAGTTAAAACAATCATTACAATATGGATAGACCCAATTATATGTACAATTATATAGCCTCAATGTACAGCTTAATGTACATCCCGGGATTGGAAAATACCACGGCCCAAGCCAAACTTATACTGGATAGAAGCTCAGGAAAATAAGTCTCCAATCACAACCTGCCAGCAGCGTTTTACGAGCACATAGACTCAGTGAAATTCCTGAAGTGTGGAAGTGATGAATAGCAAATGCTGAGTATTGCAGTCCGGGTGGCATTAAGAGCCTTCTCTGCAGGCGTGAGATTGAATCTGATAACAGCTTTGACCAAGCTTGTTCAGCAAAACATGCTCTCCAGAATTTCAAAGTGTTTAAAGAAACAAAAGCCTAAGGGTTCAATGCATTCCACTCAATAATAACTAATTCAGATCTTCCACTTCTTTCACTGCACCTCTCAAACATTGCCATCCAATATTTTCTTTGGATCTAACACATTTCTAATGGGTTTGATGGAAGTACATGGTCCAGCTAAATATTTCATTTGAAATGAATACTCATAGAAGTATTTTGGATGGGAACCAGATGTATCCTAGGATGCTATGGGAAGCAAGGGAGGAGATTGCTGGGGCCCTGGCAGAGATTTTTGTATCAGCGTTAGCCATGGGTGAGGTAGCGGAAGACTGGAGGATGGCTAATGTTGTGCCTTTATTTAAGAAGGGCAGCAGAGATAAGCCAGGGAACTACAGGCCGGTGAGCCTGACAACAGAGGTGGGAAAGTTATTGGAAGGGATTCTGAGAGACAGGATTTATATGCATTTGGAAAGGCAAGGTCTGATTAGGGATAGTCAGCATGGCTTTGTCCATGGGAAATCATGTCTCACGAATTTGATTGAGTTTTTCAAGGAGGTGACCAAGAGGATTGATGAGGACAGGGCGATGGACGTTGTCTATATGGACTTTAGCAAGGCCTTTGACAAGGTCCCACATGGTAGGCTGGTCCGGAAGGTTCAAACACATGGAATCCAGGGTGAGCTAGCCAATTGGATACAAAATTGGCTTGGAGATAGGAGGCAGAGGGTGGTAGTGAAGGGTTGTTTTTCAGATTGGAGGCCAGTGACCAGTGGTGTGCCGCAGGGATCGGTGCTGGGCTCTCTGTTGTTTGTCATATATATTAATGACTTGGATGTGAATGTAAGGGGCATGATTAGTAAGTTTGCAGATGACACCAAAATTGGTGGTATAGTGGACAGTGAAGAAGGTTGTTTAAGGTTACAACAGGATATAGATCAACTGGGAAAGTGGGCAAGGGAGTGGCAAATGGAATTTAATGCAGACAAGTGCGAAGTGATGCATTTTGGGAAGTTAAACCAGGGCAGGACATATACAGTGAATGGCAGGGCCCTGGGGAGTGTTGTTGAGCAGAGAGACCTTGGGGTGCAAGTACATAGTTCCCTGAAAGTGGCAACACAGGTCAACAGGGTGGTGAAGAATGCGTATGGCATGCTTGCCTTCATCGGCCAAGGCATTGAGTACAAGAGTGGGGACGTCATGTTATAGTTGTACATAACGTTGGTTAGGCCGCATTTGGAGTACTGTGTGCAGTTCTGGTCGCCACACTACAGGAAAGATGTGATTAAGCTAGAGAGGGTGCAGAACGGATTCACAAGGATGTTGCCTGGGTTGGAGGGCTTGAGTTATAAAGAGAGATTGGATAGGCTGGGTCTGTTTTCCCTGGAGCGAAGGAGGCTGAGAGGAGACATGATAGAGGTATATAAAAGTATGAGAGGCATAGATAGGGTAGATAGCCAGAGTCTGTTTCCCATGGTAGGAGTGACTAAAACTAGAGGGCATAGATTTAAGGCGAGAGGGAGGAGGTTTAAAGGGGATCAAAGCTTGAGAGCTACAAGCTAGCCAGGAAGGATCTAAAGGGAGGGCTAAGAAGAGCAAGGAGAGGACACGAGAAGTCATTGGCGGATAGGATCAAAGAAAACCCTAAGGTTTTCTATAGGTATATCAGGAATAAAAGAATGACTAGAGTTAGAATAGGGCCAATCAAGGATAGTAGTGGGAAGTTGTGTGTGGAATCAGAGGAGATAGGGGAATATTTTTCGTCAGTATTTACAGTAGAGAAAGAAAATGTTGTCGAGGAGATTACTGAGATACAGCCTACTAGGCTAGATGGGATTGAGATTCACAAGGAGGAGGTGTTAGCAATTTTGGAAAGTGTGAAAATAGATAAGTCCCCTGGGCCAGATGGGATTTATCCTAGGATTCTCTGGGAAGCCAGGGAGGAGATTGCAGAGCCGTTGTTGTTGATCTTTATGTCGTCATTGTCGACAGGAGTAGTGCCGGAAGACTGGAGGATAGCAAATGTTGTCCCCTTGTTCAAGAAGGGGAGTAGAGACAGCCCTGGTAATTATAGACCTGTGAGCCTTACTTCGGTTGTGGGTAAAATGTTGGAAAAGGTTATAAGAGATAGGATTTATAATCATCTTGAAAAGAATAAGTTCATTTGCGATAGTCAGCACGGTTTTGTGAAAGGTAGTTCGTGCCTCACAAACCTTATTGAGTTTTTCGAGAAGGTGACCAAACAGGTGGATGAGGGTAAAGCAGTGGATGTGGTGTATATGGATTTCAGTAAGGCGTTTGATAAGGTTCCCCACGGTAGGCTATTGCAGAAAATACGGAAGTATGGGGTTGAAGGTGATTTAGAGCTTTGGATCAGAAATTGGCTAGCTGAAAGAAGACAGAGGGTGGTCGTTGATGGCAAATGTTCATCCTGGAGTTTAGTTACTAGTGGTGTACCGCAAGGTTCTGTTTTGGGGCCACTGCTGTTTGTCATTTTTATAAATGACCTGGATGAGGGTGCAGAAGGGTGGGTTAGTAAATTTGCGGATGACATGAAGGTCGGTGGAGTTGTGGATAGTGTCGAAGGGTGTTGTAGGGTACAGAGGGACATAGATAGGCTGCAGAGCTGGGCTGAGAGATGGCAAATGGAGTTTAATGCGGAGAAGTGTGAGGTGATTCACTTTGGAAGGAGTAACAGCAATGCAGAGTACTGGGCTAATGGGAAGATTCTTGGTAGTGTAGATGAGCAGAGAGATCTTGGTGTCCAGGTACATAAATCCCTGAAAGTTGCTACCCAGGTTAATAGGGCTGTTAAGAAGGCATATGGTGTGTTAGCTTTTATTAGTAGGGGGATCGAGTTTCGGAGCCACGAGGTCATGATGCAGCTGTACAAAACTCTGGTGAGGCCGCACCTTGAGTATTGCGTGCAGTTCTGGTCACCGCATTATAGGAAGGATGTGGAAGCTTTGGAAAGGGTGCAGAGGAGATTTACTAGGATGTTGCCTGGTATGGAGGGAAGGTCTTACGAGGAAAGGCTGAGGGACTTGGGGGTATTTTCGTTAGAGAGAAGGAGGAGGAGAGGTGACTTAATAGAGACATACAAGATAATCAGAGGGTTAGATAGGGTGGATAGTGAGAGTCTTTTTCCTCGGATGATGATGGCAAACACGAGGGGACATAGCTTTAAGTTGAGGGGTGAAAGATATAGGACAGATGTCAGAGGTAGTTTCTTTACGCAGAGAGTAGTAGGGGCGTGGAACGCCCTGCCTGCAACAGTAGTAGACTCGCCAACTTTAAGGGCATTTAAGTGGTCATTGGATAGACATATGGATGAAAATGGAATAGTGTAGGTCAGATGGTTTCACAGGTCGGCGCAACATCGAGGGCCGAAGGGCCTGTACTGCGCTGTAATGTTCTAATTCTAAAAAAAAAAGGGATACATTTTTCACACAAAGAATAGTGGGTATCTGGAATGAGCTGCCAGAGGAGGTGGTGGAGGCAGGAACAGTAGCAACATTTAAGAGGAATCTGGACAGGTACTTGAGTGAGCAAGGCATAGAGGGATATGGAATTAATGCAGGCAGGTGGGATTAGTATAGATAGGCATTATGGCCGGCATGGACGCGGTGGGCCGAAGGGCCTGTTTCTATGCTGTACGACTCGATGACTTACTGGATAACAGCACAGCTGCGAATGTTTGCGAAACATCTTTTTGCAGCCAAAACGCACAGAGGGCTGATTTTTATGGGCTCCCCTCGCCTTCCAATTTAGCCCAGTGGAGGAAGGCCGAGGATGCCCATTCCGCACTCGCTTCCCCCCCCCCCCCCCCCCCCCCGCCCCCAACGCCCCCAGGCCAATTCAGGCCCTCATCTGGCCAATTAATGGTCACTGAAGGTTCTCTTCCAGCCTCCACCTCAATTTAATGGAAGGCAGAGGAGCCCGATGCTGCGGGGAGACACCTCCAGTGGGGTTGGGGGGGCCCCTTCTTTGGGGAAAATCCAGGGCCCCCTGGCAGCGATCACCACCCAGCCGGTAAGACGCTACCCCCCATCCCCAACCCCAACCCCACTCCATCACTATGGCCTGCCTAAATGGCCCCAGTGACCTCGACCCCACTTAACTTTCCCGGGGTCACCAATGCCCTCGGTGCTGCTGGGCCTCCTGCAGTACCAGCACTGGCCACTGCTCCCGGTGGAGCTGCCGGCCTTCCAATTGGCCGACAGCTTTGGAGGCGGGAACTCATCCCTTAAAGGGAAAGTGTCCCCAATGGCTGGAAGTCAACTGCCTGTCGGCTGTGAAATAGTAATGGGGGTCCGATGGTGGGGGGCAGAGGCAGGGTCTCCCCTCCCAGCTTCCAGCCCACCGCCGGGGTCCCCCATTACCAGAATAAAATTCAGCCATGAGAGTCTGGAATGACAAAGAATACTAATAGGGAAATAAAACAGTTAAGACTTTATCCCCAGGTGCATTCAAAGCACCAAGCTTTAGATCAGCCTATTGCACTAATCCATTATGCCAGAGAGACTGAAAGGGCACCCGATGGTCAGTTCTGCTCTGTTATAAATATCTTTGTGTATGTGTGATGTATAAATCTAATTGTGTGTAAATTAAAAGCAGTATTTTAAAAGGTAAATACTTCCAAAATACATCTGGAATGAAGACGATGCACAATGAATAAATTATTGCAGTCGCATGTAAATAAATGTGGAAGCAGCTGAGCCAAGGAATGCGTTTACAGTTAAATTTGGGATTTGGGAATCCCATCCTTTTCCTTTCTGGGAACGTGCTTGTTCTGAATCTTCTCTATCTCCTCCGTGAAAATCTCCCACTGCTCTGAGACTGATTTACCTTCAAGTACCTGTTTACACAGTCCACTTCTACCAAATCAGTACATGTGACAAAAGCTGAGGATGTGAGTGTTGTTGTTTCCCCCTTTCACAATCCCTCTTTCTTACTCTCTATCTTTCACTGTGCTGTTTTGACTGAATTGAAATAAATCGCGATTGCATCCCAGGAGCACAGGCACGCTGGCCAAGTGGTAAAGCTTTGTTCTTGTAAGTCAAAGATCACCATCTGTGCCTGGGGTCTATTTTTTCACCTGTAACGTGCTAGTTCTCTAAAGAATACCCATTAGCTTTGTTTTCGCCTTATTGTATCTTCCATCTGGAAATCAGTATCACGTTGCATGCTTTAACATTTGTACTTCATTCTGGACACCAGGAAGAACATCAGGAAATTATAGGCCGGTGAGCCTTACGTCAGTGGTAGGGAAATTATTAGAGAGGATTCTTCGGGACAGGATTTACTCCCATTTGGAAGCAAACAAACTCATTAGTGAGAGACAGCATGGTTTTGTGAAGGGGAGGTCATGTCTCACTAATTTGATTGAGTTTTTTGAAGAAGTGACGAAGATGATTGATGAAGGAAGGGCAGTGGATGTTATCTATGTGGACTTCATGACAAGGTCCCTCATGGCAGACTGGTACAAAAGGTGAAGTCACACAGGATCAGAGGTGAGCTGGCAAGATGGATACAGAACTGGCTCAGTCATAGAAGACAGAGGGTAGCAGTGGAAGGGTGCTTTTCAGAATGGAGGGATGTGACTAGTGGTGTTCCGCAGGGATCAGTGCTGGGACCTTTGCTCTTTATAGTATATATAAATGATTTGGAGAAAAATGTAGCTGGTCTGATTAGTAAGTTTGCGAACGACACAAAGGTTGGTGGAGTTGCGGACAGTGATGAGGATTGTCAGAGGATACAGCAGGATATAGATCGGTTGGAGACTTGGGCGGAGAAATGGCAGATGGAGTTTAATTCAGACAAATGTGAGGTAATGCATTTTGGAAGGTCTAATGCAGGTGGGAAGTATACAGTAAATGGCAGAACCCTTAGGAGTATTGACAGGCAGAGAGATCTGGGTGTACAGGTCCACAGGTCACTGAAAGTGGCAACGCAGGTGGATAAGGTAGTCAAGAAGGCATGCAGCATGCTTGCCTTCATCGGTCGGGGCATAGAGTATAAAAATTGGCAAGTCATGCTGCAGCTGTACAGAACTTTAGTTAGGCCACACTTAGAATATTGCATGCAATTCTTTTCGCCACACTACCAGAAGGACGTGGAGGCTTTGGAGAGGGTACAGAAGAGGTTTACCAGGATGTTGCCTGGTCTGGAGGGCTATGCTATGAGGAGAAGTTGGATAAACTCGGATTGTTTTCACTGGAACGATGGAGGTGGAGGGGCGACATGATAGAGGTTTACAAAGTTATGAGCGGCATGGACAGAGTGGATAGTCGGAAGCTTTTTTCCAGGGTGGAAGAGTCAGTTGCTAGGGGACACAGGTTTAAGGTGCGAGGGGCAAAGTTTAGAGGGGATGTGCGAAGCAAGTTCTTTACACAGAGGGTGTTGAGTGCCTGGAACTTGCTGCCGAGGGAGGTGGTGGAAGCAGGTACGATAGCGACGTTTAAGAGGCATCTTGACAAATACATGAATAGGATGGGAATAGAGGGATATGGACCCCGGAAGTGCAGAAGGTTTTAGTTTAGGCAGGCATCAAGATCGGCGCAGGCTTGGAGGGCTGAATGGCCTGTTCCTGTGCTGTACTGTTCTTT
Source organism: Heterodontus francisci (assembly GCF_036365525.1). NCBI lineage: Eukaryota > Metazoa > Chordata > Chondrichthyes > Heterodontiformes > Heterodontidae > Heterodontus > Heterodontus francisci. The sequence goes on along the minus strand of NC_090418.1, from coordinate 17,683,919 downwards.
GTTCTTAATACAAGGAGTCAGCCACAGGGACTCTCAAGCCTGCTCCGCCATTGATATAGAAAATAGCTGCCATCCTTGTGGCTCTCCCTTAATCACACCCGACAATCCCAGAGCTGACCCGTTCATTCCTACATAAAGAAAAACAGATAATGCTACAAAGCTCTCAGCAGGGCAGGGCAGCGACAGTGGAAAGAGGAACAGAATTAACGTTTCAGGTCGATGACCTTTCAGCCGAACTGGATTAAGTTGGAGATTGAACAGCTGAAGCAAATGCAAAACCAATGAAAAGGTGGCGGGGGAGGGGTGGGGGGGGGGGGTTGTGCTGCAGATGAAGTCACAGGAATCTGTGATGGCGTGGTGGGAAGGAGTGATCAAACGACAAAAGGGATGATAGTGCAAAATAGATTTCACATCCAACACCTTAACCATGGTGTCACTTCAGCTCCAGCCACACAAGTGGAATTCAATGTGATGCTGATGTAAGTAAAGGTTGTGTGTCCGTGTTCCAGCTCAGAATCAGAATCAGAAAATGATAACGCCAAGAAGGAGGCCATTCAGCCCACCGTGCCTGTGCTGGCTATTTTATAGAGCTATCCTATTAATCCCACACTCCTGTCCTTTCCCCCATAGCCCTGTTATATTTTTCATGTCAGGTCTATATCCAATTCTATTTCAATCTGCTTCCACCGACCTTTCAGGATTGCATTCCAGACCAGAACAACACACTGCTGAAAAAAAAATCTTCATCTCAACTCTAATTCTTTTGCCAATTACCTTAAACCTGTGTCCTCACTAGGTTTGAACTCTCAATGTCCTGTACTCCTGTGGGTCTGCTGACTTGTACATGTGACAATCCATTGGATGGTTCTCAATCCTTTGACTTTTCTCATTTTTGTGCTCAGTTTGTTTTTCTGGATTCACCTGCTGAAGAAAATCATTATCTATTAATTTTGTCCCCACCTGCCAAGAATGCGGCACATTAATGTTGTCATATGAACATTGATTTGAAAACTGTTACTGAAGTGAAGAAAGGACGTGTTTTAAAAAAAATCACCAGGCCCTTGGCTGGAAAGACATTTGCATATTAATAGACAGTGCTTGGGGAGACAAAGGGGTTTCTTCCCTTATCCAACTTAACCCACAATGGACTTTGAGCACCAGACATTGAAGGTGAGGGAGCTCAAATTTCAGGATGACCGCTGGGATGGCCGAATCCACAAACAGACGTGGTCAGACCAGCTGGTCACTTGACTAGCCTGCTTGGCAACCTAGTTTTTCTGAATTGTACAAACTGTTTGAACAGAGAGACTGCAGAACGCTCATGGACTGAAGAAGACCTCTCCTGTCAGTCTGCCCCTCATCTCTTTCTCACGGAACTCCAAATCTACTGAAGACACATGAACTTCAAGCGAGAAAAGTCTCCTACATCGAATAAGGTTTAAGAAGAATACTGGGCCCCAATGAAAAGCCAGACCTACCTACAATCAAGGGCCTTACAGCGGCAACAAAGAACAATAACCAAAACCATCTTCATATATTGCCTCAAACTTTTCTACTTTATTTCTTCTGCTCTTTTCTGTCTCTATCTGCATGTGTGTATCACATATGCATGCTAGCACAGGCGTGTCGTGTATCCGTAGGCGTTAACTGAATTAGAGTTTAAGTTTAATAAAGTTCAACCTTTTTTCTTTAAACCTAAGAAAACCTGTTTAACCAGTTTCTTTGCCTTACAGTTGGAAGTTAGTGAACAAGGATTCACTAAAGGGGAGCTAAAAAAAACGATGTGATTAAAATTAAGCCCTGTTATGGTAAGACCAGGTAAAGGTTGAAAGGGAACCCTAGATCCCTTTCTCACCTGGTCGTAACAATTTTGATGAAGATTTTAATAGCCTCGTGTCCTTGTATCTCACTGTCTCATATCAAACTCCCTGGAGAAACTTTGAACATTTAACAATTGTGTTGGAAACGTTTCCCCAGGGAGTAGCGATTCCTTCATTATGTGGTTTTTAACAGGACACAGACACAAATCTACTTCCTTATTTGACCCATGATTCAAAAATATGTGTATTGCAATCATAGAATGAGAGAAATTTACAATACAAAAGGAGGCCATTCGGCCCATCGTGTCCGCGCAGGCCGACAAGCAGCCATCCAGCCTAATCCCACTTTCCAGCTTTTGGTCCGTAGTTTTGTAGGTTACAGCACTTCAGGTGCATATCCAAGTACTTTTTAAATGTTATGAGGGTTCCTGCCTCTACCACCCTTTCAGGCAGTGAGTTCCAGATCCCCACCACCCTCTGGGTGAAAATACTTCCCCTCAAATCCCCACTAAACCTCCTACTTCTTACTCCAAATCTATGTTCCCTGGTTATGGACGCCTCTACCAAGGGGAATAGTGCCTTCCTATCCACTCTGTCTAGACCCCTCATAATTTTATATACTTGAATTAGGTTTCCCCTCAGCCTCCTCTGTTCCAAAGAAATCAACCCTGGACGATCCAATCTTTCCTCATGACTAAAATTCTCCAGTCCAGGCAACATCCTCGTAAATCTCCTCTGTACCCTCTCCTAGATTGTGTGACCAGAACTGCTCGCAGTATTCCAGTTGTGGCCTAAATAATGTTCTATTCAGTTCCAGCAATACCTCCCAGCTCTTATATTCTCTGTCTCGGCTAATAAAGGCAAGTATCCTGTATGCCTTCCTGAACACCTTATCTACCTGTCCAGCCACGTTCAGGGATATGTGGGCATGCACTCTACACTTCTCAGTATCTGACCATTTATCGTGTATTCCCTTGCCTTGTTAGACTTCCTCAAATGCATTACCTCACATTTCTCTGGATTGAACTCCATTTGTTCTGCTTACCTGATTAGTTTATTAATATCTTCCTGCAGTCGACAGGTTTCTTTTTCATTATCAACCACACGGCCAATTTTCATAAGATCTGCAAACCTCTTAATCATACCCCCAACATTCAAGTCTAATTCATTCATATATACCACAGAAAGCAAGGAATCCAGTACTGAGACCTGCAGAACACCACTGAAAACAGCCACAAAAATGCTGGTCAACCATTACCCTTTGCTTCCTACCATGGTTCCAACTCGCCACTTTGCCTTGGATCCCCTGAGCTTTTAATTCACTGAACAGTCTGCCATGTGGGACCTTGTCAAAAACCTTGTGAAAATCCATGTAGACTACTTCAAACACCCTACTTTCATTGAGAAGAGAACATAGAACATAGAACATTACAGCGCAGTACAGGCCCTTCGGCCCTTGATGTTGCGCCGACCTGTGAAACCATCTGACCTACACTATTCCATTTTCATCCATCTGTCTATCCAATGACCACTTAAATGCCCTTAAAGTTGGCGAGTCTACTACTGTTGCAGGCAGGGCGTTCCACGCCCCTACTACTCTCTGAGTAAAGAAACTACCTCTGACATCTGTCCTATATCTATCACCCCTCAACTTAAAGTTATGTCCCCTCGTGTTTGCCATCACCATCCGAGGAAAAAGACTCTCACTATCCACCCTATCTAACCCTCTGATTATCTTATATGTCTCTATTAAGTCACCTCTCCTCCTCCTTCTCTCTAACGAAAACAACCTCAAGTCCCTCAGCCTTTCCTCGTAAGACCTTCCCTCCATACCAGGCAACATCCTAGTAAATCTCCTCTGCACCCTTTCCAAAGCTTCCACATCCTTCCTATAATGCGGTGACCAGAACTGCACGCAATACTCCAGGTGCGGCCGCACCAGAGTTTTGTACAGCTGCAGCATGACCTCGTGGCTCCGAAACTCGATCCCCCTACTAATAAAAGCTAACACACCATATGCCTTCTTAACAGCCCTATTAACCTGGGTGGCAACTTTCAGGGATTTATGTACCTGGACACCAAGATCTCTCTGCTCATCTACACTACCAAGAATCTTCCCATTAGCCCAGTACTCTGCATTCCTGTTACTCCTTCCAAAGTGAATCACCTCACACTTTTCCGCATTAAACTCCATTTGCCATCTCTCAGCCCAGCTCTGCAGCCTATCTATGTCCCTCTGTAACCTACAACATAGAACATAGAACATAGAACATTACAGCGCAGTACAGGCCTTTCAGCCCTCGATGTTGCGCCGACCTGTGAAACCATCTGACCTACACTATTCCATTTTCATCCATATGTCTATCCAATGACCACTTAAATGCCCTTAAAGTTGGCGAGTCTACTACTGTTGCAGGCAGGGCGTTCCACGCCCCTACTACTCTCTGCGTAAAGAAACTACCTCTGACATCTGTCCTATATCTATCACCCCTCAACTTAAAGCTATGTCCCCTCGTGTTTGCCATCACCATCCGAGGAAAAAGGCTCTCACTATCCACCCTGTCCAACCCTCTGATTATCTTATATGTCTCTATTAAGTCACCTCTTCTCCTCCTTCTCTCTAACGAAAACATCCTTCGGCACTATCCACAACTCCACCGACCTTCGTGTCATCCGCAAATTTACTAACCCACCCTTCTACACCCTCATCCAGGTCATTTATAAAAATGACAAACAGCAGTGGCCCCAAAACAGATCCTTGCGGTACACCACTAGTAACTAAACTCCAGGATGAACATTTGCCATCAATCACCACCCTCTGTCTTCTTTCAGCCAGCCAATTTCTGATCCAAAGCACTAAATCACCTTCAATCCCATACTTCCGTATTTTCTGCAATAGCCTACCGTGGGGAACCTTATCAAACGCCTTACTGAAATCCATATATACCACATCCATGGCTTTACCCTCATCCACCTGTTTGGTCACCTTCTCAAAAAACTCAATAAGGTTTGTGAGGCACGACCTACCCTTCACAAAACCGTGCTGACTATCGCTAATGAACTTATTCTTTTCAAGATGATTGTAAATCCTATCTCTTATAACCTTTTCCAACATTTTACCCACAACCGAAGTAAGGCTCACAGGTCTATAATTACCAGGGCTGTCTCTACTCCCCTTCTTGAACAAGGGGACAACATTTGCTATCCTCCAGTCTTCCGGAACTACTCCTGTCGACAATGACGACATAAAGATCAAGGACAAAGGCTCTGTAATCTCCTCCCTGGCTTCCCAGAGAATCCTAGGATAAATCCCATCTGGCCCAGGGGACTTATCTATTTTCACACTTTCCAAAATTGCTAACACCTCCTCCTTGTGAACCTCAATCCCATCTAGCCTAGTAGTCTGTATCTCAGTATTCTCCTCGACAACATTTTCTTTCTCTACTGTAAATACTGATGAAAAATATTCATTTAACGCTTCCCCTATCTCCTCTGATTCCACACACAATTTCCCACTACTATCCTTGATTGGCCCTAATCTAACTCTAGTCATTCTTTTATTCCTGATATACCTATAGAAAGCCTTAGGGTTTTCCTTGATCCTATCCGCCAATGACTTCTCGTATCCTCTCCTTGCTCTTCTAAGCTCTCCCTTTAGATCATTCCTGGCTAGCTTGTAACTCTCAAGCGCCCTAACTGAGCCTTCACGTCTCATCCTAACATAAGCCTTCTTCTTCCTCTTGACAAGCGCTTCAACTTCTTTAGTAAACCACGGCTCCCTCGCTCGACAACTTCCTCCCTGCCTCACAGGTACATACTTATCAAGGACACGCAGTAGCTGCTCCTTGAATAAGCTCCACATTTCGATTGTGCCCATCCCCTGCAGTTTCCTTCCCCATCCTACACATCCTAAATCTTGCCTAATCGCATCATAATTTCCTTTCCCCCAGCTATAATTCTTGCCCTGCGGTATATACCTGTCCCTGCCTATCGCTAAGGTAAACCTAACCGAATTGTGATTACTATCACCAAAGTGCTCACCTACATCTAAATCTAACACCTGGCCGGGTTCATTACCCAGTACCAAATCCAATGTGGCATCGCCCCTGGTTGGCCTGTCTACATAATGTGTCAGAAAACCCTCCTGCACACACTGGACAAAAACTGACCCATCTAAAGTACTCGAACTATAGTATTTCCAGTCAATATTTGGAAAGTTAAAGTCCCCCATAACAACTACTCTGTTACTCTCGCTCCTGTCGAGAATCATCTTCGCTATCTTTTCCTCTACATCTCTGGAACTATTCGGAGGTCTATAGAAAACTCCCAACAGAAGATGGGGACATGATGGTCAGAGCTTCCACTATGTCTTCCCTCTCTTCTCTTAATAGCCTTTCATCAGAGCCTGGTGATTTATCCACTTTCCAGGATGCAAAATGCTGTAATATTTCCTCTGTCACTACGTTTTGTGTCTATTTGTATTGGATGCACATTTAACCTTGTCACCATTTCAAAATACACATCACACACTGTAAAATTATTCAGTACAAAGTCATTCCCACTCCCAAAGGTGTTTCTGAATTTCCTTCCCTGAATATTCCAACTCAGATCACTCTCGTTCGGATCCATTTGCACAGATATCAAGAAACAGCTGAAGACACTGGATGCTGCAAAGACTATGGGCCCTGACAACATCCCGGCTGTCGCACTAAAGACTCGTGCTCCAGAACTAGCCATGCCCCCTCGCCAAGCTGTTCCAGTACAGCTACAACACTGGCATCTACCCAACAATGTGGAAAATTGCCCAGGTATGACCTGTCCACTAAAAGCAGGACCGATTACTGTTGCATTATATCGTTTTAAGGGCTTGTCCAAAGAGTGGGCGTGATCTGTGCAAAGGGAAGTGATATCACCTAACATTTGACTGTGCCAGTTGTGGATTCCAAGGCTAGTGCCCTTGTAATATATCTGTAACAGTCCTAGTTTTCAAATAAAAGAACCTATCTTATTGATCCCAGTCATCTTGGTGTTATTGGTATATTCAGGTTGGTGGCAACAGTGTGCATTTGAAGAGCAGACCACTTTGCAGAATTCTTTTTAAAAGTTCGAAGCCAAGAGAGCAGAAAATCGGGATCGTTGCTGCTCTACTTCAGCAAATGATCATTGACAGCAGTCAGCCCAAAAAGAGAGACACTTCAACGGGACATTTTCAGTCAAGGGCAAGGTGTCTATCAAACATTCAAGCTGCACAGTGAGTCCCTGAGTGTAAAATTGCCGAACTGAGGGTTTACTGGAAGAGGGTCAGCGGTCCAGAATCACTCTATCCAAGTCACTGCAGGTTGGTCCAGGGTAGCACTGTCCAGGGTCCATTCTGACCCAGCTCAAGGTAGAAGATTGTAACAGCCATTACAGTCTCCATCCCAGACTGCTTCATGGGTGGGGCCGAAGACAAGGTGGGAAATGGGAAACAGCACCACAGGGTGGCGAAGGCTGGTATTGCAGGCTGAAAAATCTTTTTTAATTGGAAGAGTCTGTGTCATGGACCATCAGAAGCATGACTACCAAGTTCCCTAATCAGGACTGGAAGGTAGCAGACATCATGTTGGGATGTAAGCTTTTCCGACAGATGCTGGAGCTATGCTTCTTAGACATAACCGTCACAGATGCTGACAAGCAGGCGGTTAAGATTAAGATTGCCATTGAAAAGGAGGGGCTCCACAGAATCAACACATCGGGGCTGTCCGAGGAAGATCAGAAGGATCCTGCCGAACTTTGGAGCACACTGGAGGTATGAAGGTTAACCTCAGAAACCACCGTTTGGAGCCAATGACCTACAGGCAGCAGGCTGGAAGAGTCGATTGATCAGTTCATTGGCAGGTGGCCTGACACGGGCAGAGACTGCGACTTCTTGGAGGCTGTACTGTCTGAGAGAAATCGTGGAACTGGTCATGGCCTCAACACCGATAGAAGCATTCCAAAAGAATCTTTTGGAGAAAAAGAAAGGTCATGGCATTGACGCATTGTTGAACGATGGCAGAAATATGATTTGGTAGGAATATGGGATTAGTGTAGGATTAGTATAAATGGGTGGTTGATGGTCGGCACAGACTCGGTGGGCCGAAGGACCTGTTTCAGTGCTGTATCTCTAAACTAAACTAAAATACGAAGCCATCATGGCTGGATGACAACATCTGCAGGCATTAGGCGTGGCTACAAGTATTGGCGCAGGGACCAAGGTACAAAAACCAAAGTGAGTGGGAAATGCAGCCTCCTGCACCAACCGTAAGGCTGTCCTGCAATCCCAAGACCTTTGCAAAGTGCAGGTCAGTGCAGAAAGTCAGGTTTAGACAGTGCAGACCAGAGGATATAAGCTAGTCATGACCCAGCAAGAAGTATGTACAGCATATTGGCAGTGATGAGGGAAACGCAACAGAAGTGTAAGCAGATACATGAAGTCAGCGGTAAGACAGATCAGGGCGAAGATTCAAACAGGATAAATCTTCAGCTCGAAAGTGAACAGGCTTTTTATATCGTTAATGTGACACAACGTGTGGAGATCGTTACACAATCAGAAGCGTTTGCTACAAATCGTATCAAATGCGCAAAGAAAAGTGACAAACAGAAGCTCACCGCCAAGATTGACACTGGGGCCAGTTTGAATCTTAAAGGACATGTACCTCGACCGTTGGGAGTCGATGGTGCAACCTACAATGGCCAAATTATCGGATTACAACGGATCACCCATGCAATGCATTGGCACAATGGCATTGAGGTGCATTTATGGCAGATCTGCGTGGTCACCGCAGGTTTTCTGCCTCGTGGACACGAGTTGACCGGAGGTAGCAGGGTGACCAGTGTACAGGGGACTGAACATTGTAACAAATCATGGGATCGCCAACGCATCAACGAAAAGAGAAGGTGCCAGAAACGAACATATCGAGTCAGTCCGCGAATTGCAACTGATGCACCCGGACAGATTCGAGGCCGTAGGGAGTGTCCAGGATAATGCTGTACTACATCTAAAGGACCCTCCCAGAAAGTGCAATGTGCAAATACAGGAGAAGCTAAAGGCCAAGCAGGATGACACGGAATGAAACAGAATTATCCACCGTGTGCTCCCGCACACCGACTGGTGCATCTCAACCACGTGCCCATAACGAAAGATGGTACAATATGGGAATGCTTGGAGCCAAGGCAGTTTAATCTTGTGTTAAAGAGATGCCTGCACAAAATTCCAATATTGGATGAATTGAATCCCAAATTCTCAGGAGTGATGTTTTTTCTCCACGTTGATGTAAAACATGGGGATTGGTCTATTCCTCCAGCTGAAGCTCAAGAGATAACTACCTTCAGGAAGGTACTGCTTCCAGAGATTGCCTTTTGGCCTGTTAGCCAGGATCTGTTCCAATAGTACACGGACAGAACCACAGAGAATGTGCCAGGATGAGTATGCATTGCGGATGAAATTGCAGTAATAGGAAAAGCAAAGGAGGAACATGACCGGAATCTATACTTACTGATGGCAGCAGATCGCCATGAAGGACCCGTCTTCAACAGTAAGAAGTGTGAAGTGAATGTGAGTCAAATCAGCTTTTTTGGCTCTATATACACCAGTTCCAGGGATACTTCTGGATCCAGGAAAAATAGAGGATGTGAAAGTGATGCTGATCCCCCAGGACCAGAAAGACTTGCAACAGTGTCTTGCATTACTTAACCTCTTTGCACCATATATACCTTATTTTTCAGAGCAGCACCGCTGAGAGAGTTGCTGAGGAAGGATGTTCCATTCATATGGCAGGAGGACCATCAGCACATACTTGAATCACTGAAACAGGCATTGTCAGAGCAGACAAGGGTTCTGAAATATTATGATCCAGTGAGATGGTCCGAGAGGTCGACACGTCTCAGAAAGGACTAGGTGCCTGTATCATGCAGGATGGAAAACTATTGCATTTGGCTTGAAGAGCTTATTGAAAGTGCAATGATTCAAACATAAAACGTGAGACTCTGACTCTAGTGTTCAGGGTAACAAGATTCCACATGTACTCTTCAGTAAAAGATTCATTGCAAAGATGGACCACAAACCATTGGAGATAATATGGCACAAACCATTGACCAGTACACCACCTAGACTGCAGAGACTTCTCATAAAGGTTCAAGGTTATGATTGCAAAGTCCACTACAAACCAGGTAACAGAATGATCACTTCCGACACGCTAAGCAGGTTACCGAATCCAAAGGAATCTATGGATGTTTCGTTGGATTTGCAAATGGATAGTCTGGATATCAAAGTCGAGGATACACTCAAAGTCGACTTGATGAGTTACGGTAAACACAAATGCATCCAACTCCAAGAGGAGACAACTAGAGATCCACTACTAATCTTTCTTTTGGGCCTCCTTATCTCGAGAGACAATGGATACGCGCCTGGAGGTGGTCAGTGGTTTGTGAAGCAGCGCCTGGAGTGGCTATAAAGGCCAATTCTGGAGTGACAGGCTCTTCCACAGGTGCTGCAGAGAAATTTGTTTGTTGGGGCTGTTGCACAGTTGGCTCTCCCCTTGCGCCTCTGTCTTTTTTCCTGCCAACTACTAAGTCTCTTCGACTCGCCACAATTTAGCCCTGTCTTTATGGCTGCCCGCCAGCTCTGGCGAATGCTGGCAACTGACTCCCACGACTTGTGATCAATGTCACACGATTTCATGTCGCGTTTGCAGACGTCTTTATAACGGAGACATGGACGGCCGGTGGGTCTGATACCAGTGGCGAGCTCGCTGTACAATGTGTCTTTGGGGATCCTGCCATCTTCCATGCGGCTCACATGGCCAAGCCATCTCAAGCGCCGCTGACTCAGTAGTGTGTATAAGCTGGGGATGTTGGCCGCTTCAAGGACTTCTGTGTTGGAGATATAGTCCTGCCACCTGATGCCAAGTATTCTCCGAAGGCAGCGAAGATGGAATGAATTGAGACGTCGCTCTTGGCTGGCATACGTTGTCCAAGTCTCGCTGCCGTAGAGCAAGGTACTGAGGACACAGGCCTGATACACTCGGACTTTTGTGTTCCGTGTCAGTGCGCCATTTTCCCACACTCTCTTGGCCAGTCTGAACATAGCAGTGGAAGCCTTACCCATGCGCTTGTTGATTTCTGCATCTAGAGACAGGTTACTGGTGATAGTTGAGCCTAGGTAGGTGAACTCTTGAACCACTTCCAGAGCGTGGTCGCCAATATTGATGGATGGAGCATTTCTGACATCCTGCCCCATGATGTTCGTTTTCTTGAGGCTGATGGTTAGGCCAAATTCATTGCAGGCAGACGCAAACCTGTCGATGAGACTCTGCAGGCATTCTTCAGTGTGAGATGTTAAAGCAGCATCGTCAGCAAAGAGGAGTTCTCTGATGAGGACTTTCCGTACTTTGGACTTCGCTCTTAGACGGGCAAGGTTGAACAACCTGCCCCCTGATCTTGTGTGGAGGAAAATTCCTTCTTCAGAGGATTTGAACGCATGTGAAAGCAGCAGGGAGAAGAAAATCCCAAAAAGTGTGGGTGCGAGAACACAGCCCTGTTTCACACCACTCAGGATAGGAAAGGGGTCTGATGAGGAGCCACCATGTTGAATTGTGCCTTTCATATTGTCATGGAATGAGGTGATGATACTTAGTAGCTTTGGTGGACATCCGATCTTTTCTAGTAGTCTGAAGAGACCACGTCTGCTGACGAGGTCAAAGGCTTTGGTGAGATCAATGAAAGCAATGTAGAGGGGCATCTGTTGTTCACGGCATTTCTCCTGTATCTGACGAAGGGAGAACAGCATGTCAATAGTCGATCTCTCTGCACGAAAGCCACACTGTGCCTCAGGGTAGACGCGCTCGGCCAGCTTCTGGAGCCTGTTCAGAGCGACTCGAGCAAAGACTTTCCCCACTATGCTGAGCAGGGAGATTCCACGGTAGTTGTTGCAGTCACCGCGGTCACCTTTGTTTTTATAGAGGGTGATGATGTTGGCATCGCGCATGTCCTGGGGTACTGCTCCCTCGTCCCAGCACAGGCATAGCAGTTCATGTAGTGCTGAGAGTATAGCAGGCTTGGCACTCTTGATTATTTCAGGGGTAATGCTGTCCTTCCCAGGGGCTTTTCCGCTGGCTAGGGAATCAATGGCATCACTGAGTTCCGATTTGGTTGGCTGTATGTCCAGCTCATCCATGACTGGTAGAGGCTGGGCTGCATTGAGGGCAGTCTCAGTGACAGCATTCTCCCTGGAGTACAGTTCTAGGTAGTGCTCAACCCAGCGGTCCATCTGTTTGCGTTGGTCAGTGATTATGTCCCCCGATTTAGATTTGAGGGGGGTGATCTTCTTGATGGTTGGCCCAAGAGCTCTCTTCATGCCATCATACATTCCTCTGATGTTTCCGGTGTCTGAGGCCAGCTGAATATGACTGCATAGGTGTTGCCAGTAGTCGTTTGCGCAACGCCTAGCTGTTCTTTGTGCAGTACTTCTGGCTGCTTTAAGTGCTGCGGATGTTAAATCGCTGGGGGCTTTCTTGTAGTTCAAAAGTGCAATGCGCTTAGCGGCTATGACAGGTTCCAGCTCTTCATTATGAGATTGAAACCAGTCTGCATTTCTCTTCGCACTTTTGCCGTAGGTGGTCAAAGCTGACTCATAGATGGCGTCTCTGATGTGGGCCCACTTGGTCTCAGCATCCCCTGTGGGAGTGTTTTGAAGGGCTGTTACAAGTGAATTTACACTACTAATGGCACTGTGGAAAGTCATTATCGAAGGTTGGCTGGACACAATTCAGGAGGTGCAAGCAAATGTGAGATGTTTTTGGCCATACGGACACGAATTAGACATTTCGAGTAGGGTAATTCTCATGGCAAAGTAGTTACTTATAGCCGAAGCTCTTTGCTAGGACATTCTGACACAGTTGCACCAGGGCCATATGAGGATAGAGCAGATGAGGCGCCTGGCAAGTGGAACTGTATACAGGCCAGGGATCAGCAGCGAAGTGGACAAGGTTGTGAGGATGTGCGAGGCGAGCCAGAGGTACCAGCCGAACCAGCACAGGAAGTCTCTCAACCCTCGTGAAGTTCCATCACATCCTTGGTCCAATTTTGCGATGGATCTGTTCACTGTTCAGAGTGATAACTTTCTCATCGTCACGGACGATTTCTCCAGCTTTCCAATTATCCGGCAGTTGAAGGATACCTCGAGTTCTTCCATTGCAAACACAATGAGTGCTACATTCAGTTTGTTTGGCACGCCAGAAGAGATCGTTTCAGACAATGGGCCACAGTACATTGGCATGTCTTTTAGTGTCATGTGTGCCAAATGAGGTGTAAGCCATGTGACTGCCTCACCACATTACCACAAATCAAACGGTCCTGCCAAGCAAATGGTCCGTACCGTTAAGGCTTTGATTGTCAAGTGCAGAGAGACAAATCAGGATCTCCAGATCGACATGTTACACCTGAGAGAGACATCTTTAGACATGTGCTTACCATCCTCAGCAGAAATTATGTTTGGGAGGGAAGTGAGATCCACATGGCCTAGCCATCATTTGTCCAAGTTCTCAGCAGTGCAAGAGAAGCTTCTTGAAAAATAGGAGAGGACGAAGGCTCCATATGACAGAAATGGGGGTGCAGAGCTACCGAGGCTACACATGAGACAAAAGGTTCGAGTGATATGTCCAACTGAGGGAACCTGGTTTCCCAGAGAAGTTTCAAAGGTATTAGGAGGAAATTAGGAGGGCAAAAAGGGGCCATGAAATTTCCCTGGCAGATAAGATAAAGGAGAATCCTAAAAAATTCGATAAGTATATTAAGAGTAAAAGGGTGGCTAGAGAGAGAGTAGGTCCCCTTAAGGGTATGTGTGGAGCAATGGGAAATGGGTGAGTCTTAAATGAATATTTCTCGTCCGTATTTACCGTGGAGAAGGTCATGGAAGCTAGTGAGTTCAAGGGAGGGAACACCGATATCCTGGAGCATATCAACATTACAAAAGAGGAGGTGTTGGAGGTTTTGAAGTGCATTAAGGTGGATAAATCCCCAGAGCCTGACCAGGTGTATCCTAGGATGCTATGGGAAGCAAGGGAGGAGATTGCTGGGGCCCTGGCAGAGACTTTTGTATCAGCGTTAGCCACGGGTGAGGTACCGGAAGACTGGAGGATAGCTAATATTGTGTCTTTATTTAAGAAGGACAGCAGGGATAAGCCAGGGAACTACAGGCCGGTGAGCCTTACATCAGTGGTGGGAAAGTTATTGGAAGGGATTCTGAGACACAGGATTTATACGCATCTGGAAAGGCATGGTCTGATTAGGGATAGTCAGCATGGCTTTGTGTTTCGGAAATCATGTCTCACGAATCTGATTGAGTTTTTCGAAGAGGTGACCAAGAGGATTGACGAGGACAGGGCGATGGATGTTGTCTACATGGCCTTTAGCAAGGCCTTTGACAAGGTCCTGCATGGTAGGCTGGTCCAGAAGGTTCGAACGCATGGGATCCAGGGTGAGCTAGCAAATTGGATACAAAATTGGTTTGGTGGTAGGAGGCAGAGGGTGGTAGTGGAGGATTGTTTTTCAGATTGGAGGCCAGTGACCAGTGGTGTGCCGCAGGGATCGGTGCTGGGTCCTCTGTTGTTTGTCATATATATTAATGACTTGGATGTGAATGTCGGGGGCATGATTAGAAAGTTTGCAGATGACACCAAAATTGGTGGAATAGTGGAGAGTGAAGAAGGTTGTCTAAGGTTACACAAGATATAGATCAACTGGGAAAGTGGGCAAGGGAGTGGCAAATGGAATTTAACACAGACAAGTGTGAAGTGACGCCTTTTGGGACGTTAAACCAGGGCAGGACATATACAGTGAATGGCAGGGCCCTGGGGAGTGTTCTTGAGCAGACAGACCTTGGGGTGCAAGTACATAGTTCCCTGAAAGTGGCAACACAGGTAGACAAGGTGGTGAAAAAGGCATATGGCATGCTTGCCTTCATCGGCCGAGGCACTGAGTACAAGAGTTGGGACGTCATGTTACAGTTGTACATTTGTACAGTTGTAGGCCGCATTTGGAGTACTGTGTGCAGTTCTGGTCGCCGCACTACAGGAAAGATGTGATTAAGCTAGAGAGGGTGGAGAGAAGATTCACAAGGAAGTTGCCTGGTTTGGAGGGCTTGAGTTATAAAGAGAGATTGGATAGGCTGGGTCTGTTTTCCCTGGAGCGAAGGAGGCTGAGAGGGGCATGATAGAGGTATATAAAATTATGAGAGGCATAGATAGGGTAGATAGCCAGAGTCTGTTTCCCATGGTAGGGGTGACTAAAACTAGAGGGCATAGATTTATGGTGAGAGGGGGGAGGTTTAAAGGGGATCAAAGGGGTAAATTTTTCACACAAAGAATAGTGGGTATCTGGAATGAGCTGCCTGAGGAGGTGGTGGAGGCAGGAACAGTAGCGACATTGAAGAGGCATCTGGACAGGTACTTGAATGAGCAAGGCATAGAGGGACATGGAATTAATGCAGGCAGGTGGGATTAGTATAGATAGGCATTATGGTCGGCATGGACGCGGTGGGCTGAAGGGCCTGTTTCTATGCTGTACGACTCTATGACTCTATGTATGCAGTGAGCCTAGATCCTATGAGGTCATGATACCAAACGAAGCAACATTATGGAGGAACTGAAGCCAGCTGCGTTACTGAGATTTTGTCCCTTCCAGCACTGCAGTTGCGTCAAGAGCATGCTCCAGAGTGAGGCCAGAGAACAGGATCACAACAGATCAATGCAAAGACAGCCAACACAATGAAAGTACACAGGAAGCTAATGTGTCTGCAAGTCTAGAACAGTGAAAGGATGAGTTCAGATTTCACCATCATGCGATCTGGAAGGATCAGTAAAGCACCTCTACATTGTCGAGATTGTTAAATGCTTAAACAATAAGTGGAGATCCAGATTTTTCTGTAAGTAGTTTTTGTAACAACCCTTTTGTATTATGTGCACTTGTTATTACTGTGTGGTATTTATCTTTGGAAAAAAGGTGTTGCTGTGTTCTGTTGCTTTAAGGGCATGTACAAAGAGTGGGCGTAATCATCACAAAGGGAAGTGATATCATGTAGCATGTGTCTGTGCCACTTGTAGGGTGTGGATTGCGAGGCTAGACGTGCCTCGTGGACTCTTGCAATATAACTATAACAGTCCTAGTTTTCAAATAGGAGAACCTATCTTGTTCGTAGCAATCATTTCAGTGTGATTGGTATATTCGTACACAGCAAGGAACATAACAATTACCCCACCCCATCAGTCTACTCTCAATCATTAGCAAAGTGATGGAAGGTGACATAGACAGTACTATCAAGCAGCACTGAAACAGCAATAACCTGCTCAGTGACGCTCAGTTTGGGTTCCGCCAGGGCCAGTCAGCTCCTGACCTCGTTACAACCTTGGTCCAAACATGGGCAAAAGAGCTGAACTCCAGAGGTGAGGTGAGAGTGACTGCCCTTGACATCAAGGCACCATTTGACTGAATGTGGCATCAAGGAGCCCTCAGAAAATTGAAGTCAATGGGGCGGCACTAGTTATCACATTCCACTAACACATGGAAAGACAACACTTCAGAAGTGGGGAGAAGAAATTGAATGCTTTTACTCGATTCAAGTTCAGTAAATATGGAAACTGGAATCATTCACATGCTTGATTAAAAGTATATGTAAAATATGCATTGACAAGCAAGTTAACCAATGCTTGGTTACCATACTTTGAGGAGCCATTATAGTAAAAGAGGATGAGTGTGAAATATTAGATTCAATAAGCATAATGAGAGAGGAAGTACTAGAGGGTCTGACATTCTTGAAAGTGGATAAACCACCAGGGCCGGATGGATTGCATCCCAGGTTCTTAAAGGAAGTCAGCGAAGAAATAGCGGATGCGCTGAGGATCATCTTCAAATCCTCATCAGCTACAGGCAAGTTTCCAGACGATTGGAGGTCTGTGAACGTTGTACCGTTGTTTAAAAAGGGTGAGAGGGATAGGCCAAATAATTATAGGCCAGTCAGTCTGACCTCGGTGGTGGGTAAATTATTAGAATCAATTCAGAGTAATAGGATAAACTGCCACTTAGGCACGGATTAATCAAAAATAGTCAGCATGGATTTGTTAAGGGAAGGTCGTGTCTTTCTAACTTAATTAAATCTTTTGAGGAAGTACCAAGGAGGATTGATGTGCAGTGGATGTGGTCTACATGGATTTTAGTAAGGCATTTCACAAGATTAAATGGCCACATGGCAGACTGGTCAGAAAAATAAAAGCCGATGGGATAAAGGGGAATGTGGCAGGTTGGATCCAAAATTGGTTCAGGGCCAGGAAACAAAGGGTAATGGTCGACGGTTGTTTTTGTGAATGGAAATCAGTTTCCAGTGGCATTCCACAGGGCTCAGTGTTGGGTCCCTTGCTGTTTGTGGTATCTATTAATGAGTGGGAAGAAAAGTGGCAAAGGGAATTCAATCCGGAGAAGTGTGAGGTAATGCATTGGGGAGAGCAAAGAAAGCGAGGGAATACACAATAAACAGGAGGATATTGAGAGGGGTAGAAGAAGTGAGAAGGTGGAAGGAAAGTAGATCAAGTGGTGAAGAAGGCACATGGAATGCTTTCAGTTATTGACCGAGGTATAGAAGACAAAAGCAGGGATGTAATGCTGGAACTGTATAAAACGCTGGTTAGGCCACAGCTGGAGTATTGTGTACAGTTCTGGTCAACACATTACAGAAAGGACATAATTGCCCTGGAGAGAGTACAGAGGAGATTTACAAGAATGTTGCCAGGGCTCGAAAGTTGCAGCTATGAGGAAAGATTGGATTGGCTAGGGTTGTGTTCCTTAGACCAAAGGAGGCTGAGGGGTGACTTAATGAGGTGTACAAAATTATGAGGGGCCTAGATAAAGTAGACAGGAAGGACCTGTTTCCCCTAGCAGAGAGGTCAGAGTCATAGAGTTATACAGCACAGAAACAGGCCCTTCGGCCCATCGTATCTGTGCCAGCCATCAAGCAACTAACTTATAAAAATATTTCCTCAAATCCCCTCTAATCTCCTGCCCCTTACCTTAAATCTATGCCCCCTGGTTGTTGACCCCTCTGCTGAGGGAAAAAGTTTCTTCCTGTCTAATCTATCAATGCCCCTCATAATTTTGGATACCTCAATCATGTCTCCCCTCAGCCTTCTCTGCTCTAAGGAAAACAACCCTAGCCTTTTCAGTCTCTCTTAATAGCTGAAATGCTCCAGCCCAGGCAACATCCTGGTGAATCTCCTCTGCACCCTCTCCAGTGCAATCACATCATTCCTATAGTGTGGTGCCCAGAACTGTACACAGTACTCCAGCTGTGGCCTAATCAGCATTTTATACAGCTCCATCATAACCTCCCTGCTTTTATATTCTATGCCTTGGCTAACAAAGGCAAGTATCCCATCTACCTGTGCTGCTACCTTCAGAGATCTATGGACAAGTACACCAAGGTCCCTCTGACCCTCTGTACTTCCTAGGGTCCTACCATCCATTGTATATTCCCTTGCCTTGTTAGTCCTCTCAAAATGCATCACCTCATACTTCTCAGGATTAAATTCCATTTGCCACTGCTCCCCCCATCTTACCAGTCCATCTATATCGTCCTGTAACCTAAGGCTTTCCTCCTCACTATTTACGACACCACCACTTTTTGTGTCATCTGCGAACTTACTTATCATACCTCCTATATTCATGTCTAAATCAGTAATGTACACTACAAACAGCAAGGTTCCCAGCACCAATCCTTACAGTACACCACTGGTCACAGGCTTCCAATCGCAAAAACAACCCTCCACCATCACCCTCTGCCTCTTGCCACCAAGCCAATTTTGGATCCAATTTGCAAAATTGCCCTGGATCCCATGGGCTCTTACCTTCTTAACCAATCTCCCATGCGGGACCTTATCAAAAGCCTTACTGAAGTCCATGTAGACTACATCAACTGCCTTACCCTCATCTACACATCTCGTCACCTCCTCAAAAAATTCAATCGAGTTAGTTAGACACGATCTCCCCCTGACAAAGCCATGCTGACTATCCCTGATTATTACCTGCCTCTCCAAGTGTAGATTAATCATGTCCCTCAGAATTCTTTCAATAGTTTCCCAACCACTGATGTTAGACTCACCGGCCTGTAATTACCAGGTTTATCCCTACTACCCTTCTTGAATAATGGTACCACATTCGCTGTCCTCCAGTCCTCTGGTACCTCTCCTGTGGCCAGAGAGGATCTGAAAATTTGTGTCAGAGCCCCTGCTATCTCCTCCCTTGCCTCATATAACAACTTGGGATACATCTCATCTGGGCCTGGGGATTTATCCACTTTTAAGCCCGCTAAAGCATCTAATACTTCCTCCCTTTCAATGTTAATATGTTCAAGTATATCGCAATCCCCCTCCCTGATCTCTACACCTACATCGTCATTCTCCACAGTGAAAACAGATGAAAAGTAATCATTTAAAACCTCACCTATGTCCTCCGACTCCACACACAAATTACCACTTTGGTCCCTAATGGGCCCTACTCTTTCCCTGGTTATCCTCTTGCCTTTAATATACTTATAAAATGCCTTAGGATTTTCCTTTATCTTGCCTACCAATGTTTTTTCATGTCCTCTCTTCACTCTCTTAATGACATTTTTAAGTACCCCCTGCACTTTCTATACTCCTCTAATGCCTCCGCTATTTTCCATATCTACCATAAGCCTACCGAATCTACCATAAGCCTCTTTTTTCCTGATCCAATACCCTATATCCCTTGACACCCAGGGTTCCCTGGACTTGATGGTCCTACCCTTCACCTTAATGGGTACATGTTTGCTCTGAACTCTCAATATTTCCTCTTTGAATGCCTCCCACTGGCCTGACGTAGACTTTCCTACAAGTAGCTGCTCCCAGTCCACTTTGGTCAGATCCTGTTTTATCAAATTGAAATCGGCCTTCCCCCAATTCAGTACCTTTATTTCTGGCCCGTCTTTGTCCTTTTCCATAACTACCTTAAATCTTACAGAGTTATGGTCACTATCCCCGAAATGCTCCCCCACTGATACTTTCACCACTTGTCCAGCTTCATTCCCTAGGATTAGGTCCAGGACTGCCCCTTCTCTTGTAGGACTTTCTACGTACTGGCTCAAAAAGCTTTCCTGTATGCATTTTAAGAATTCCGCCCCCTTTAAGCCTTTTGCACTAAGACTATCCCTGTTGATATTAGGTAAGTTGAAATCCCCTACTATTATTACCCTCTGAGATTGGACGACATATCTGTTCCTCTATCTCTCCCTGACTGTTTGGAGGCCTGTAGTACACGCCCAGCCAAGTAATTGCACCCCTTTTGTTCTTAAGTTCTTCCCATATGGCCTCATTTGAGGAACCTTCTAAGATATCATCCCTCCTTACTGCAGTAATTGATACCTTGATCAACAGTGCAATACCACCTCCTCTTTTATCCCCTCCCCTATCATGCCTGAAGATTCTATACCCTGGAATATTGAGTTGCCAGTCCTGCCCCTCCCTCAGCTATGTCTCTGTGATAACAATAAAATCATAATCCCACGGGCTAATCAATGCCCTCAATTCATCAGCCTTACTGGTAAGACTCCTTGCATTAAAGTAAATGCAATCCAGCCTTGCATTTTTCACTTGTGCCTTACCAGGTCGATATTTGTTCTGCCTTCCAGACTATCTCAGTTTCTCTTCTATATTTGACTGTGCATCACCCCCTAATGTACCTCCACTCTGTATTCTATCCTCTTGCCAAATTAGTTTAAATCCCCGCCCCCCCCCCCCCCCCCACAACAGCACTAGCAAACCTCCCAGCAAGGATGTTGGTCCCGTTCTGGTTCAGGTGCAACCCGTCCAACTTGTACAGGTCCCACCTTTGCCAGAAATAGACCCAGTGATTCAGGAACCTAAAGCCCTCCCTCCTGCACCATCTCTTCAGCATTCATCTGCTCTATCCTCCTATTCCTATACTCACTAGCAAGTGGCACAGGGAGTAATCCAGAGATTAAAATATTTGAGCTCCTGCTTTTTAATCGGCTACCTAGCTCCCTAAATTCTTGTTGCAGGACCTCATTCCTCTTTCTACCATGTCATTGGTATCAATGTGTATCAAGAGCAGCTAATGCGTGTCCTTGATAAGTATGTACCTGTCAGGCAGGGAGGAAGTTGTCGAGCGAGGGAGCCGTGGTTTACTCAAGAAGTTAAAGTGCTTGTCAAGAGGAAGAGGGCGGCTTATGTTAGGATGAGACGTGAAGGCTCAGTTAGGGCGCTTGAGAGTTACAAGCTAGCCAGGAAGGATCTAAAGGGAGGGCTAAGAAGAGCAAGAAGAGGACACGAGAAGTCATTGGCGGATAGGATCAAAGAAAACCCTAAGGCTTTCTATAGGTATATCAGGAATAAAAGAATGATAAGAGTTAGAACAGGGCCAATCAAGGATAGTAGTGGGAAGTTGTGTGCGGAATCAGAGGAGATAGGGGAAGCGTTAAATGAATATTTTTCGTCAGTATTTACAGTAGAGAAAGAAAATGTTGCCGAGGAGATTACTGAGATACAGCCTACTAGGCCAGATGGGATTGAGATTCACAAGGAGGAGGTGTTAGCAATTTTGGAAAGAGTGAAAATAGATAAGTCCCCTGGGCCAGATGGGATTTATCCTAGGATTCTCTGGGAAGCCAGGGAGGAGATTGCAGAGCCGTTGTTGTTGATCTTTATGTCGTCATTGTCGACAGGAGTAGTGCCGGAAGACTGGAGGATAGCAAATGTTGTCCCCTTGTTCAAGAAGGGGAGTAGAAACAGCCCTGGTAATTATAGACCTGTGAGCCTTACTTCGGTTGTGGGTAAAATGTTGGAAAAGGTTATAAGAGATAGGATTTATAATCATTTTGAAAAGAATAAGTTCATTTGCGATAGTCAGCACGGTTTTGTGAAAGGTAGGTCGTGCCTCACAAACCTTATTGAGTTTTTCGAGAAGGTGACCAAACAGGTGGATGAGGGTAAAGCCGTGGATGTGGTGTATATGGATTTCAGTAAGGCGTTTGATAAGGTTCCCCACGGTAGGCTATTGCAGAAAATACGGAAGTATGGGGTTGAAGGTGATTTAGAGCTTTGGATCAGAAATTGGCTAGCTGAAAGAAGACAGAGGGTGGTGGTTGATGGCAAATGTTCATCCTGGAGTTTAGTTACTAGTGGTGTACCGCAAGGATCTGTTTTGGGGCCACTGCTGTTTGTCATTTTTATAAATGACCTGGATGAGGGTGTAGAAGGGTGGGTTAGTAAATTTGCGGATGACACGAAGGTTGGTGGAGTTGTGGATAGTGTCGAAGGGTGTTGTAGGGTACAGAGGGACATAGATAGGCTGCAGAGCTGGGCTGAGAGATGGCAAATGGAGTTTAATGCGGAGAAGTGTGAGGTGATTCACTTTGGAAGGAGTAACAGCAATGCAGAGTACTGGGCTAATGGGAAGATTCTTGGTAGTGTAGATGAGCAGAGAGATCTTGGTGTCCAGGTACATAAATCCCTGAAAGTTGCTACCCAGGTTAATAGGGCTGTTAAGAAGGCATATGGTGTGTTAGCTTTTATTAGTAGGGGGATCGAGTTTCGGAGCCACGAGGTCATGATGCAGCTGTACAAAACTCTGGTGAGGCCGCACCTTGAGTATTGCATGCAGTTCTGGTCACCGCATTATAGGAAGGATGTGGAAGCTTTGGAAAGGGTGCAGAGGAGATTTACTAGGATGTTGCCTGGTATGGAGGGAAGGTCTTACGAGGAAAGGCTGAGGGACTTGGGGGTATTTTCGTTAGAGAGAAGGAGGAGGAGAGGTGACTTAATAGAGACATACAAGATAATCAGAGGGTTTGATAGGGTGGATAGTGAGAGTCTTTTTCCTCAGATGATGATGGCAAACACGAGGGGACATAGCTTTAAGTTGAGGGGTGAAAGATATAGGACAGATGTCAGAGGTAGTTTCTTTACGCAGAGAGTAGTAGGGGCGTGGAACGCCCTGCCTGCAACAGTAGTAGACTCGCCAACTTTAAGGGCATTTAAGTGGTCATTGGATAGACATATGGATGAAAATGGAATCGGGTAGGTCAGATGGTTTCACAGGTCGGCGCAACATCGAGGGCCGAAGGGCCTGTACTGCGCTGTAATGTTCTAATTCTAAAAAAAAAGGGATACATTTTTCACACAAAGAACCGTGGGTATCTGGAATGAGCTGCCAGAGGAGGTGGTGGAGGCAGGAACAGTAGCAACATTTAAGAGGAATCTGGACAGGTACTTGAGTGAGCAAGGCATAGAGGGATATGGAATTAATGCAGGCAGGTGGGATTAGTATAGATAGGCATTATGGTCGGCATGGACGCGGTGGGCCGAAGGGCCTGTTTCTATGCTGTACGACTCTATGACTTACTGGATAACAGCACAGCTGCGAATGTTTGCGAAACATCTTTTTGCAGCCAAAACGCACAGAGGGCTGATTTTTATGGGCTCCCCTCGCCTTCCAATTTAGCCCAGTGGAGGAAGGCCGAGGATGCCCATTCCGCACTCGCTTCCCCCCTCCGCCCCCAACTTGGACTCGCCAACTTTAAGGGCATTTAAGTGGTCATTGGATAGACATATGGATGAAAATGGAATAGTGTAGGTCAGATGGTCGGCGCAACATCAAGGGCCGAAGGGCCTGTACTGCGCTGTAATGTTCCAATTCTAATTCTAAAAAAAGACCTCTTACTGTTCACCCTCCCCCTTCAGAATGTCCTGCAGCCGCTCCGAGACATCCTTGACCCTAGCACCAGGGAGGCAACATACCATCCTGGAGTCTTGTTTGCGACCACATAAACGTCTATCTGCACCCCTTACAATAGAATCCCCTATCACTATTGCTCTCCCACCCTTTTTCCTCCCCGGCTGTGCAGCAGAGCCCTCCGTGGTGCCACGAACTTGGCTGTTGCTGCTTTCCCTCGGGAGGTCATCCCCCCCAACAGTATCCAAATCGGTATATCTGTTTGAGATGGGGATGCCCACAGGGAACTCCTGTACCACCTGCCTGTGCCTACTATTCGGTCTGGTGGTCACCCATCCCTTTTCTGCCTGTATAGCCATTACCTGCGGTGTGACCACCTCACTAAACGTGCTATCCACGATGTCCTCAGCATCGCGGATGCTCCACAGTGAATCCACCCGCAGCTCCAGCTCCGTAATGCGGGTAGCTAGTAGCTGCAGATGGATACGCTTCCTGCACGCATGGTCGTCAGGGACACTGGAAGCGTCCCTGATTTCCCACATAGCGCAGGTGGAGCATATCACGGGGCCGAGCTCTCCTGTCATGACTTACCATTAGATTAATTAGTTATTCCCTTAATTAAAAAATACTGATTACACTAGGGGCCTTGTTCTACCCACTACAATCTAAAGTCCTTAATAAGTTACACTGAATTAAAGAAAAAACACTTTAGTAGTACTCACCTTATCACCAGAGGCTTTTTTTTCAACAAAAAAACTTTACCCTTTTTTTAAGATATTTAAATGCATTAACAGCTGCTACTCACCCAACCAATCACCTTGCAGATTTCCTGTGATGTCACTATAAGTTTTTTTTCGAGTGTCAGCGTGCGCCGAGAGAGAGAGCAGGTCCGCCAGCCGCCGCTGCTCCTGTCTTCAGATAAGTGAGGGCCTCGAGCCCTGCGCTCTCTTTTACAGCTCCCGCTCCGGATCAGCTTCTGCCCAGGTCCGCCAGCCGCTGCCGCTGCCGCTCCTGTCTTCAGGTCAATTACCGGGAACACAGATTTGTGATTGGTAGAAGGATTAGAGGGGACATGAAGTGCTGTAACCTGCAAGGCTATGGGCCAGGTGCTGGAAGGTGGGATTAGATTGGGTGGCTAGTATTTTTTCAGCAGGCGCAGACACGATGGGCTGAATAGCCTCCTTCTCCGCCGTAACTTTTCTATGGTTCGAGGAGGAGAGTGAGTGTTATAATCTCCACATTGCCTATCACTACTTGAAAAGGTGGGTATTATTTTATTTAAGAATTAAGACTCGGAACTTTCTCATTGAGAATGCAGAAGCCGAACAAACAAGAATAATTAAAAAAGATCGGATCAGTTATAGGATTCCAATTGCAGTTTCAATTAGTCTGTCTGGGTGTCCTTTGCAAAGTAACAATGAAACCACATCTCCAAAAATGCTCGCAGTCATGTTATGATTCTGGAAACTGTGACAGGGAACAAACAGAGAAATAAAAACACAGGGAAATGATGAAGAGGAAGAGAGAAAGGGGAAAACCCTGTTTCCAAAAGGTCTTCTTCTGCTGTTGGATACATTATTATGCTAACATTAACTGTGTGGAATCGTGTGGAGTTTTAGAAAACAGGAAGAAAAGGCAACAGCACTGTCTCGGACTCAAGTGCTTGGCTCATCAAGTATGGCCAAATGGCACATCACAAAGTTTATTTTATTCATTCATGGGATGTGGATGTTGCTGGCTAGGCCAGCATTTATTACCCATTACTAATTGCCCTTGAGAAGGTGGTGGTGAGCTGCCTTCTTGAACCGCTGCAGTCCATTTGGGGTAGGTATACCCACAGTGCTGTTAGGAAGGGAGTTCCAGGATGTTGACCCAGTGACAGTGAAGGAACGGCGATTATAGTTCCAAGTCAGGATGGTGTGTGACTTGGAGGGGAACTTGCAGGTGATGATGTTCCCATACATTGTCGAGCTTCTGGAGTGTTGTTGGAGCTGCACCCATCCAGGCAATTGAAGAGTATTCCATCACATTCCTGACTTGTGCCTTGTAGATGGTGGACAGGCTTTGGGGAGTCAGGAGATGAGTTACTCGCTGCTGCAAATCGTGTTACAAGGGTTACCACTTCACAAAGGGGAGGCAGAGGCATAGTGGTATTATCACTGGACTAGTAACCCAGAGACCCAGGGTATTTCTCTGGGGATATGGGTTCGACTCCCACCACAGCAGAAGGTGGAATTTGAATTTAATTAATAAATCTGGAATTAAAAGCTAGTCTAATAATGACCATGAAACCATTGTCGATTGTTGTAAAAACCCATCTGGTTCACTAATGTCCTTTAGGGAAGGAAATCTGCTGTCCTTACCTGGTCTGGCCTACATGTGACTCCAGACCCACAGCAATGTGGTTAACTCTTACAAGCCCTCTGAAATGGCCTAGCAAGCCACTCAGTTGTACCTAACCGCTCCGAAGTCAAGAAAAAGGAATGAACCTACCCCAAATGGACTGCAGCGATTCAAGAAAGCAGCTCACCACCACCTCCTCAAGGGCAATTAGGGATGGGCAATAAATGCTGGCCTGGCCAGTGACGCCCACATCCCATGAATGAATAAAAAAAAAAATCATTATTAGATATAAGCAGTTGGCTTGTTGCTCTGGGATTCTCACTTCAAAGTTGTGCGTTAAAATTTGCGGGAGATCCCAGACGAGCCCTCATTTTGCTGGCGATATTTGAACTTAACGGAAGAAAACATAGCCAGAGATACAGACAGTATCAGGATACACCAGGTGAGAGACAAGAGATAGTGGTCGGGACAAAGGCGCTTTGCTATCAGAAAATTGCCTGAACACTTGTAAATGAAAGAGTTTTAGATAATTGATTCCCTGACATACCTTGTAATTCAGGGGAACCTGGTTTGTGATTCACATAACACAAGTTGTGGCTTTTCTTGCTCTGTTAAATAAGAAGGTGTTTAACAATGACTAAGCCTACTCTTCTTCTGATATTTGTGAGCTCATCCTTTATATTTAGTATTTCCTGGCCCAGCACTTGGCATCAGTCTTAATTCAACGTTTACTTCCCCGCACCAACTTGGACTCGCCAACTTTAAGGGCATTTAAGTGGTCATTGGATAGACATATGGATGAAAATGGAATAGTGTAGGTCAGATGGTTTCACAGGTCGGCGCAACATCGAGGGCCGAAGGGCCTGTACTGCGCTGTAATGTTCTAATGTTCTAATGTACCAGCTCAATCACAAGTTTCAGTCTGTCTCAGTGCGGCCATTGCACTTTCATTGTTACTTTTAATCCATTTCTTTTCCTTCTAAACAAATTTCAAATGTGAATTTAAATTAGCACTAGGTAATTTTTAGCAGTCACCTTTTAAACTGGTCAAGAACGGTTCCTGATTCATGGCATTCCAGCCATTTGAGCAGCCACGGTGAATAGAACAAATGTCTCAGGTTTTCAAGTCTTCAAAATTGAAAGGGAAACAATAATTTGCCGCACAAAAGCAAAATACTGCAGTTGCTGAAAATCTGAAGTAAGAACAGAAAATGCTGGAAATGCTCAGCATGTCAGTCAGCATCTGCAGAGAGAGAAACAGAGGTAACGTTTCAGGTCGATAACCAATCAGAACTGGATAGAGTTTGAGATGTAACAGGTTTTTAAACAAATACAACAAAGTGGGGAGAGAAGGAAAGATCAAAAGGATTGGACACTGATAGGGTGCAAGGCAGGAGTGATTAAAGGACAAAAGTGATGATGATGTAATGCAAAAGGGAAGTGGTAAGGGGACAAACAATAGAAACAAAAAGATGTCGCTAGAGGGGCTGTAAATATCAACGGCAGAATCACCATCAGCACTTGCTGTTTGAAAAGTTGGGAGCAGCGATTATGATCTGAAGTTGTTGAACTGGAGGTTGAGTCGGAAAGAGCCTAAACCAAATCCCCGTGACCTGTGAACAAGGGACAAATACATTTCAGAAAAATAAAGAAATTCATCAAGCTCCAATCACCCCTCAAAATAATCATAAACCACTCCTGATTTCGAATCATTGAACTTACAATTGCCACTGTGACACATGTGAATCACTTGATTTTCCCAAATATTAAATCAAACAAGTTTTTTAAAATTCTGCACTCAGGTTTCAAACCGTGCAGAAAATCCCTCTCAAAGGTGCACATTCTGGCTTTATGTGTAAATGCATTTAATGACCCCGTTAACAAGATTATCATGTATCTGTATTTTGGAAATACTTATTTCTTAAGATACGACTTTTAAATCACAAGCAAATACATTTAATACACAATACACACACACCGATACAATGAGAAATAACACACATATACACACAAATATATTGTAA
Organism: Heterodontus francisci; assembly: GCF_036365525.1. Lineage (NCBI taxonomy): Eukaryota > Metazoa > Chordata > Chondrichthyes > Heterodontiformes > Heterodontidae > Heterodontus > Heterodontus francisci. The sequence continues at coordinate 17,655,958 of NC_090418.1, read as the reverse complement.
CTAGCACATCAACACACCCAAATGCATTGAGAAGGATCACCGATGCAATTATTAACATTTACATTTTTATAAGGATATGTCATATTATAAATTAAACTTTCAACTGACACACATAAAGCCTTGCACTCGTCATATAAACATTAACTTCAGAGAAACGGTTCACGATGAGCTGTAGTGTTTCCTGTGTTTGGGCCACAAGGGCACAATCATCATCAGCTAAAAGAACTTCTAGGGATGTCCATTTCTGTGATCTATCGCACCAAGAGTCGTCTCTCCTTGGCTGACATCGAACAGCGAGAACAACTGGTGTTCAACATTCAGGAATACTATGCGCCGGTTTGAGTCCTTAAGACGCAAAGCTCTAAGAGAGAAAGGTCAAAAGCAGAAGGAAGCTGCTTCTGCCCAGCATTCCCCCAGGTCAAGAATTCCTGTGCCCCAAATGCTCAAGAGCCTGAAGATCTAGAATTGGTTTAGCCACCAGCGAGCGTGTCAGCGCCCATAGAGCTGAATCTTCCCTTGATCATCGTCTGCAAAGAACTAGCCATTGTTGGAAATACTCAGCAGGTCAGGCAGAACCTGTACAGAGAGAAACAGAGTTAACGTTTCAGGTCATTGAAGATTCGGTAAAACAAACTCCTGAAGTAGAGCACAGAAACATGGTTTAAAGTTTTCATGCACCCACAGTGAATGTTCCAGCCTTTATTTTGGTAAACTAACATTGAAGAAATGCAACTCAGGTCATCGCAACCTGAACTCGAATCCCTGCAATCTTTGACCTTTGAGGTATTTATCCTTTTCGAAAGCCACCGTTGAACCTACATCCACCACCCTACCAGCTACAGAATTCCAAATCCTAACCACTCATTGCATAATTGTTTTTTTCTCATGTTCTGTTTCTTTTGCAACTCACTTTCAATCTGTACGCTTTGGTCATCATAACCTTGTCAGTGAAAACAGCTAACCGTTATTTACTCTTTATGGCAGCTCTGTCTACATACTAATCAACAATCCTAAACATCTGAAGCAGGATTTGAAGCTACACCTTCCAGGGGAGGCTGTAACCTGGGTGCAGCATCTCAGATCCCTCGGCCACCCTGGCTGTTAAATATGTGTTCTCATCATCACTTTCACATTTTGACGGTTTCACGTTTTCAGCATGCTTGTTAAATTCTGCTGGGATGCTCATTGATCGGAATCCTATCTTCCCCGGGTTTGCTGGACCTTGTGCTCGGTGCAGGGGAATGTTTGACCTGGGCCGTGGTATTGTGCATCCCCAGGATGGACATTAACCCGCTGATTGAAGCTGTGTTCACTGCTTTCTGCTGGCAGCAGATGATCCCAGAGTGTGAGGCCCGAATGTTGGTGTTTATCCTGACCTGTCTCAATCTGGGGAACAGCGAGTAATTGATGCGTCTGTTTCCGTGTCTGAAATATGTCTGAGACAGCCGAGGCCTCTGACAGTCGGAGGACTGTGGGTGTCCAGGCCTATGCTGAGTCCCAGGCTGATGATGAGCCTCCGGTGTCAGCAGCACAAGGCCATGCTGGAGTGCCAGAGAGAGATAAGGCAACATCTGACGGAGATGCCAGAGGCCATGCGCAGCCTTGAGTGGACGATGGAGAGGTCCATCCATGGCATGAGTGCTGTCATGTCTCAGACATGTGAGCACACGGCTTCCTCCATCAAGAGATTGGCAACCTTCATGGAGAGTCAGATCCCACAGATGCACAGAGACCTGCACATCATCGCATTGGCCATGAGCTCAGCACAGCAGTAACAAGACGAGAGAAGGACAAGGTGCCTGGAGTCTTCTCCAGTTCCTCGTCCTTCTCTGGTGAGCAAGGAGGATCATGCGAGCCTGGACAGGGAGGAGGATAGGCTGACCTCCACAGCTGGGGGCTCCCCTCAGGGCACTCTGAGTGTGTACAGCAGGTCCTCAGCCCCTCTACAGTGAGCCCAGCTGTGATGACTGAGGAGTTTCCTGCACCTAGACAGGAACCACTCAGTCGGCCAGGGCCCTCCAGGTCTCAGGCAGCTAGAGGACAATGACCAAGATCATCCCAGGCCAAGGGGCATCCTGATCAGCAGGCTGCCTCCAGCCCAGCTGCCAGTGCAGGGGTCACACCTCATAGAAGTACTCGTAAATGTATAACAAAGTGCAGTGAGACACACAAGGGGCTTCACAGGTGTATTAGTTTTGGCCTTTGTATTGTTTTCTGCAATTGGTGTCACAGATAGTGTTGTGAAATGCTCATTCTTTCATGCCTGAATTGTAAGCTGCTGCCTCACTGGGTACCAGTGTAGGCACAGGGCGCATCAGGTAAGAGTCTCAGATATGCCAGAGCGTGCGGTGAAGCTGGGCGCCAGGCATGGAATCGAGATAGAAAGGAGGTGACAGACCGAATACAGTGAGGTGAATCTTTATTGAGGTCGCTTTGAAAGGCCATCATGGTGGCGGGAGGTAGGTATGTATGGGATGGTCTCTTGTCTCCCTGGCCCATCGCTCAATGTGCCTGGCCTCCGGTGCAATGTGTTCAACATTCAGTGCTGCCTGCTCATTAGCCTCCTCCATGTCTTCCTTGTCGGATGAGGACTGGTCTCTTCATGCACGGCCTCCCCCCCCTCTGCAGTGTCAGATTGTGCAGAGCACAGCAGACCACCACGATACGTGAGGCCCTCACCGGGGCATACTGCAGGGCTCCACATGATCGATGGAGGCAGCGGAATCTCATCTTCAGCAGCCCAATGGCCGCTCGATGCTCGCTGGGGTGGAGCCATGGCAAGTGTTGTATTTCTCCTCCACTGCAGTGCAAGGGTTTATCGCAGGCCTGAGTAGCCATGACTTCAATGCGTAGCCTTTTTCCCCGAGCATCCATCCCTGAAGGCGAGCAGGGGGCCTGGAAAGCTGTGGCACCTGGGACTGTCGGAGTATGTAGGCATCATGGCTGCTTCCCAAGAAGAGGGAACACACCTGCAGGAAATGCTTTCGGTGGTCGCAGACCAGTTGAACATTGATGGAATGGAAGCCCCATTCAATGAAGGTAGCTGGCTGGTCCGTGGGAGCCTCGATGGCCACATGCATGCAACCTATCACACCTTGCACCTGGGGAAATCCAACGATGGCCTCGAATTCGATGGCCCTCTCAGCCTGACTGTCAGGGTCAATCCGATAGTGCACATAGTCACCGGCCCTCTTGAACAGTGCATTGGTCACCTCCTTGATGCAGCAGTGGGCTACTGCCTGGGAGACCCCACACATGTCCCTGGTGCATCCTTGGAAAGATCCAGACATATAAAAGTTGAGTGCACAGTAATCTTCAGGGCCATGGCTTAGTATGACCCTGAAACCTATAGGTCGTAACACATCCTGCAGCATGGCGCATAAGCCAGTGATGGCCTCCCTGGAGAGCATAGTCTTTGCTGACAATGCCGCTCGGACATTCGGATGTAGATATGTTTCTTGACATAGCAACCACTACATGGCGCACTACCCACACACGCGCAAATGCACTGTCATTGACTGAAACATCACTGTCAGCAACAGGTAGCTGCCTGTATAATAGAACCATAGACAAATTACAGCACAGAAGGAGGCCATTCAGCCTGTCGTGTCCGTGCCGGCTGAAAAAACTAATTCCACCTTCCAGCAACTGGTCCATAGCCTTGCAGGTTACAACACTTCAGGTGCATGTCCAGGTACCTTCAAAAAGAATTGAAGGTTTCTGCCTCCACCACCGTTCCTGGCAGCGAATTCCAGACACCCACCCTCTATGAGAATAAGTTTTTCCTCATGTCCCCTTCAATACTTCTACCAATCACCTTAAATCTGTGCCCCCGGTAATCGACTTCTCCGCTAGGGGAAACAGGTCCTTCCTGTCTACTCTAACTTTGTACACCTCAATTAAGTCACCCCTGAGCCTCCTCTGTTCTAAGGAGAACAACCCTAGTTTATCCAATCTTTCCTCATAGCTGTAACCTTCGAGTCCTGGCAACATTCTTGTAAATCTGCTCTGCACTCTGTCCAGAGCAATTATGTCCTTCCTGTCATGTGGTGACCAGAACTGTACGCAATACTCCAGCTGTGGCCAAACCAGTATTTTATACAGTTGCAGCATTACATCCCTGCTTTTGTATTCTATACCTCGGCCAATAAAGGAAAGCATTCCTTATGTTCCATATGTAATAACGATGGTGCTGCTCAATCTTACACAGAAAAGCAAATGAGCTCTGCATTGGCAAATCCGCTCGGCGCACATGTGTGTATTGTAGTCTGAACGGAGTGTGTTTTGCCAACACAACCAGCGCGCGCGGAGTGATTGCTGACATCATCAGCGCACATCCACAAGTTTGCCAGGATAAATTTGCGCACGCGCGTCCGTAACATCATCGTGTGCCTCCACGGGATGCAGCCATATCTGCACAGGCTCATACTCATGTCATCACGCACTGTAATGTCATCGCGCACTGTGATGTCACACACTGTGACGTCATCGCACACGGTGACGGCATTGCACACTGTGATGTCATCACGCACTGTGATGTCACACACTGTGACGTCATCGCACACGGTGACGGCATTGCACACTGTGATGTCATCACGCACTGTGATGTCACCACGCACTGTGGCATCATTATGCCCATATGTGGCACAGCATTGGTCTCCAATCCCACAGCGCGAGTTTGGAAAGTAGCCACCGCACACTCGGGGTTTAACTTTCGACACAGCTGCAGGAATGCTCCAGATTCCAGAGGAAATTTTTCATTCATTGTCAGATTGTTTGAAAGATGAGCAACCCGGATATTATTTGACGGGAAAGGATTTGATTATTTTGTTAGCATCTGAACTATGCGAGACGGAGCCATTGTGATTCCGCTCAGAACTATCAGCATCCACTGCATTTGTAACCTGTGCCATCTCACTGTAAATATCCTCACTGCCATTGTCTGTGTTGTTATCTAGCCATGTTTAATATTTAAATGTTACTTTTGTTAACATTTGTCTTGATGGGTCTCTGCTGCCCATCCCCTGACCAGTCACTCCTGGATTATCAGCATTACCTGCCTGCAGTTTGTTTCATGACCAGGAAGTGTTTTCCTGTGCTACGGTCCATTTCATTTCTCTTCCGTTTCTACAAAGTGCCTTCCGTGTGCCTCATCTCCTGTTTCCGGTGTAATCCATTTGCAGCTTTCCTGAGCTTCTGACGTAGATGATGGCTACTTCAGTTGATTCAGCACAGCAGTTCCTCACCGCCTTCACAACCCTGGAGTTCAGGGTTCTGATAATTTCAGCAACAAACTGGAGCTGTTTCAACAGGTGGAATTCATTGTGTCTGCAGGCACATCCCCTCATGTGTTACTGGGTTAACGGTGCTGTTTAAATGCGAGTTGTTGCTGTGGTTACAGGCAACAGGAAATCTATTTAAGAAAGAGAGCACCCACACACTCGAGAGAGAGAACAAGAGGGTGCAAATCCAAATTCCCAGCCTCTTTAAATATGCCTCGGTAAAGCTGTAGTGTGTCCGCTTTGGGCAGCCATTGGGGTGAAATTGAATCAGAGGTAGGTGCGACAGATGGTACATTTCTGGTAGTGTCATGTGTCAGTCCTGTCTCAATGGGCGTTAATTTGAGGAAAACCTGTTGGCCATTAGAGTTAACAGTGCAGCAATGTACAGCTCCTGGATTCTGGCATGATCATCCTGCCTCCTCCTCTTCCTCCCTCTCCTCCTGATATTATTGCCAGATAAATTGTGATGGGCGCTGTGCTTTCACGCATCCCAGACTGCAGAGAGAACAGCAGCAATTGGAACCCAAATGCTGGAGGTCTCCTCCACAGCAGCCGTAGCTGCAGAACCATTGCTTTGGCAGACATCACTGCTCAATAACATTGCTTGTGATAGTGTGGCTCTTCTTATGAGAGAAAAACAAGAAATGCTGGATTCACTCAGCAGGTCTGGCAGCATCTGTGGAAAGAGAAGCAGAGTTAACGTTTCGGGTCAGTGACCCTTCTTCGGAACTGACAAATATTAGAAAAGTCACAGATTATAAACAAGTGAGGTGGGGGTTGGGCAAGAGATAACAAAGGAGAAGGTGCAGATTGGACCAGGCCACATAGCTGACCAAAAGGTCACGGAGAAAAGGCAAACAATATGTTAATGGTGTGTTGAAAGACAAAGCATTAGTACAGATTAGGTGTGAATATACTGAATATTGAACAGCAGCAAGTGCAAACCTGAAGAAAAACAACCTGAAAAAAACAGTAGGTAAGCAAACTGAACAAACTAAGATGAAATGAAATAAATGCAAAAAAAGATTGTAAAAAATGTAAAAAGGAATGTAAAAAGTTTTCAACGCAACATTAACATATTGTTTGCCTTTGCTCCGTGACCTTTTGGTCAGCTATGTGGCCTGGTCCAATCTGCACCTTCTCCTTTGTTATCTCTTGCCCAACCCCCACCTCACTTGTTTATAATCTGTGACTTTTCTAATATTTGTCAGTTCCGAAGAAGGGTCACTGACCCGAAACGTTAACTCTGCTTCTCTTTCCACAGATGCTGCCAGACCTGCTGAGTGAATCCAGCATTTCTTGTTTTTGTTTCAGATTTCCAGCATCCGCAGTATTTTGCTTTTATCTTCTTATGAGAGTGCTGGCGATGAGTGGCTGGGTCGTGGAGGAACACGTCGGCCAGGTGTGGAACAGATAGCTATTGTTGATGCTTCGCCTTGGCTCAAAATATTGTTGGGACAGCCAACAGGAGCAGGTACCAGGATGCTGCCAAGGTGACTGGCATTTCCCAGCATGATCAGTGGGTGTGGTCACACTCTAGGGGCCGGATCTTGTTCTCATCCTGACGGCGGGTTTTGTGGTGGAGGAGCGGGGCTGGAGAATTGGGGTAGAATTGCCTGCCATGGAACCCGACACCGGGATTCCCGGTTCCAATTCTCCCAGGGGCGGGATAGACCGACGCTCCACCCTCTGAGACCAGGATACTGAGGGAAGTGAGGGTGGAAATCGCAGAGGCACTGGCCATAATTATTCAGGCTTCCTTAGACTCTGGGGTGGTGCCAGAGGGCTGGAGAATTGCAAATGTTACACCCTTGTTCAAAAAAGGCTGTAAAGATAAGCCCAGCAACTACAGGCCAGTCAGTTTAACTTCGGTGGTGGGAAAGCGTCTAGAAAAAAATAATTCGGGACAAAATTGATAGTCACATGGACAAATGCGAGTTAATTAAGGAAAGCCAGCATGGATTTCTTCAGGGAAAATCATGTTTAACAAACTTGCTGGAGTTTATTGAGGTGGTAACAGAGAGGGTTGATGAGGGGTACATGGACTTCCAAAAGACATTTGATACATTGCCACACAACAGACTTGTGAACAAACTTGCAGCTCATGGAATAAAAGGGACAGTAGCAATATGGATACGAAATTGGCTGAGTGACAGGAAACAAAGAGTAGTGATTAGTGGATGTTTTTCAGGCTGGAGGAAGGTTTGTAGTGGAGTTTCCCAGGGATTGGTGTTGGGACCCTTGCTTTTCCTGAAACATATTAATGACCTAGAACTTGGTGAACAAGGCACCATTTCAAAGTTTGCAGATGATATGAAAATTGGAAGCATTGCGAACTGTGAGGAAAGTGCAGAACTTCAAAAGGAATGGGCAGACAGGTGGCAGATGAAGTTCAATGCAGATAAATGTGAAGTGATTCATTTTGGTAGGAAGAACATGGAGAGACAATGTAGAAGAAACATAGAAAATAGGCACGGGGTAGGCCATTCAGCCCTTCGGCCCTGCTCTGCCATTCAAAAAAGATCATGGCTGATCGTCTAATTCAGTACCCTGTTCCCGCTTTCTCCCCATATCCCTTGATCACTTTGACATTAAGAAATATATCTATCTCCTTCTTGAGCATCTTTAATGACTTGGCTTCCACTGCCTTCTGCTGTAGAGAATTCCACAGGTTCACCACCCTCTTGAGTGAAGAAATTTCTCATCTCGGTTCTAAATGGCATATCCCATATCCTGAGACTGTGACCCCTGGTACAGGACTCCCCAGCCGCCGGGAACATCCTTCCTGCATCTAGCCTCTCTCGTCCTGTTAGAATTATATATAGGTTTCTATGAGATCCGCTCTCATTCTTCCAAACTCTAGTGAATATAGGCCAAATCTACCCAATCTCTCCTCATACTTCAATCCTGCCATCCCAGGAATCAGCCTAGTAAATCTTCTTTGCACTTCCTTCATGGCAAGGACATCCTTCCTCAGATAAGACCAAAACTGTACACAATACTCCAGATGTGGTCTCACCAAGCCCCTGTAGAATTGCAGTAAGACATCCTTGTGCCCGTACTCAAACCCTCTTGCAGGGAAGGCCAACAGACCATTCGCCTTCCTAACGGCTTGCTGCATCTGAATGCTTACTTTCAGCGACATGTTTACAAGGACACCCAGGTCTCGTTGCACCTCCCCCTTTCCCAATCTATCACCATTCAGATAATAATCTGCCTTTCTGTTTTTATAACCAAATTGGAGAACCTCACATTTATCCACATTATGCTGCATCTGCCATGCATTTGCCCACTCACCCAACTTGTCCAAATCACATTGGAGCCTCTTTGCATCCTCCTCACAGCTCACATTCCCCCCACAGCTTTGTGTCGTCTGCAAACTTGGAAATGTTACATTTAGTTCCCTCACCCAAGTCATTAATAAATATTGTGTATAGCTGGGGCCCAAGCACTGATCCCTGTGGTACTCCACTAGTCACTGCCTGCCACCCGGAAAAAGACCCGTTTATTCCTACTCTCTGTTTCCTGTCAACCAATTCTCAATTCATGCCAGTATATTACCCCCAATCCCAAGTGCTTTAATTTTTCACTCTAACCTCTTATGTGAGACATTAACAAAAGCCTTCTGACAATCCAAATACACCACATCCACTGATTCTCCCTTATTTATTCTACTTGCTACATCCTCAAAAAACTCTAGTAGATTTGTCAAGCATGGTTTTCCTTTCGTAAACTCATGATCATAAGAACTAGGAGCAGGAATAGGCCGTCCGGCCCCTCGAGCCTGCTCCACCATTCAATAAGATCATGGCTGATCTTTTCGTGGACTCAGATCCACTTACCCGCGCTCCCACCGTGCCCCTTAATTCCTTTATTGTTCAAAAAGATATCTACCTTAGCTTTAAAGACGTTTACTGAAGAAGCGTCAACTACTTCACTGGGCAAGGATTTCCATAGATTAACAACCCTCTGGGTGAAGAAGTTCCTTCTTAATTCAGTCCTAAATCTGCTCCCTCTAATCTTGAGGCTATGCCCTCTTGTCCTAGCTTCACCTGCCAGTGAAACATCCTCTCTACTTGTATCTTATCTATTCCCTTCATGATTTTATATGTTTCTATAAGATCCCCCCTCATTCTTCTGAACTCCAATGAATATAATCCCAATCTACTCAGTCTCTCCTCATAAGCCAACACCCTCAACTCCGGAATCAACCTAGTGAACCTCCTCTGCACCCTCTCCAGTGCCAGTATATCCTTTCTCAAGTAAGGAGACCAAAATTGCACAGTACTCCAGGTGCGGCCTCACCAGTACCTTATACAGCTGCAACATAACCTCTCTGCTTTTAAACTCAATCCCTTTAGCAATGAAGGACAAAATTCCATTTGCCTTCCTAATTACTTGCTGTACCTGCAGACCAACCTTCTGCGATTCATGCACAAGGACACCTAGGTCCCTCTGCATAGCAGCATGCTGCAACATTTTACCATTCAAGTAATAATCCTTTTTACTGTGACTCCTACCGAAATGAATGACTTCACATTTATTAACATTGTATTCCATCTGCCAGACCTTTGCCCACTCAATGTATCTATGTTTCACAGTCATCTGCACACTTTGCTCTGCCACTCATCTTAGTGTCATCTGCAAACTTTGACACCCTACACGTGGTCCCCAACTCCAAATCATCTATATAAATTGTAAATAATTGCGGTCCCAACACCGATCCCCGAGGCACACCACTAGTGACTGATTGCCACCCAGAATAGCACTCATTTATTCCCACTCTCTGCTTCCTGTTAGTCAACCAATCCTCTATCCATGCTAATACTTTACCCCTAACACCATGCATCCTTATCTTATGCAGCAGCCTCTTGTGCGGCACCTTGTCGAAGGCCTTTTGGTAATCTAGGTACACTACATCCACTGGGTTCCCATTGTCCACCTTGCTCGTAACATCATCATAGAATTCCAAAAGATTTGTCAAGCATGACCTGCCCTTCATGAACCCATGCTGCGTCTGCCCAATGGGACAAGTTCTATCGATATGCCCTGCTATTTCTTCCTTGATAATAGACTCAAGCATCTTCCCCACTACAGAGGTTAAGCTAACCGGTCTATAATTCCCCATCTTTTGTCTACCTCCCTTTTTAAACAGTGGCGTCACACCTGCTGTTTTCCAATCAGCTGGGACTACCCCAGAGTCCAGCGAATTTTGGAAAATTACTGTCAGTGCACCTGCTATTTTTCCCGCCATCTCTTTTAGTACCCTGGGATGCATTCCATCAGGGCCAGGAGACTTATCAATCCTTAGCTCCATTAGCTTGCCCAACACTACCTCTTCCGTAATAATGATTGTTTCCAGGTCCTCACCTACGTTCGTCTCTTTGTCAATTACTGGCATGTTATTAATGTCCTCCACTGTGAAGACCGATACAAAATACCTGTTCAATGCCTCGGCCATTTCATCATATCCCATAACTAAATTCCCTTTCTCATCCTCTAAAGGACCAACGTTTACTTTAGCCACTTTTTCCGTTTTATATATTTATAGAAACTTTTGCTATCTGTCTTTATATTCTGTGCTAGTTTTTTCTTTATAGCTCTTTTTGTAGCTTTCTGTTGACCTTTAAAGTTTTCCCAATCTTCTAGTTTCATGCTACTTTTGGCCACTTTGTATGCCTTCTCTTTCAATTTGATAGCCTCCCTTATTTCCTTAGACACCCATGGCAGATTACCCCTTTTCTTCCAGTTCTCCCTTTTCACTGGAATATACTTTTGCTGAGCACTTTGAAAAATTGCTTTGAAAGTCCTCCACTGCTCGTCAACTGTCCCACCATAAAATCTTTGTTTCCAGTCTACTTTCGCCAAGTCCTCCCTCATTCTATTGTAGTCCCCCTTGTTCAAGCACAGGACCCTGGTATTGGATTTTATCTTCACACTCTCCATCTGTATTCTAAATTCAACCATACTGTGATCACTCCTTCCAAGAGGATCCCTAACTATGAGGTCATTAATTATTCCTGTCTCATTACACAGGACTAGATCTAGGATAGCTTGCTCCCTCGTCGGTTCCATTACATACTGTTCAAGAAAACTATCACGGATACACTCAACGAATTCCTCCTCAAGGTTACCCTGACTGAGCTGGTTCGACCAATCTACATGTAGATTAAAATCCCCCATGATAATTGCCGTACCATTTTTACAGGCATTTCTTTGTTTATTGCCCCCCTCCCCCAATGTGATGTTATTATTTGGTGGCCTATAGACTACGCCTATCAGTGACTTTTTCTTCTTAGAGTTTCTAATTTCCACCCAAATGGAAACCTCATTCTCCATAGAACCTATATCATCTCTCAGCACCGCCCTGATGTCATTCTTGAGTATCAGAGCTACACCACCTCCCTTACCTTCCTGTCTGTCCTTCCGAATAGTCTGGTACCCCTGGATATTTAACTCCCAGTCGTGACCAACCTGTAACCATGTCTCCGTAATGGCTACCAAATCATATTCATTCGCGATGATTTGTGCCGTTAACTCATCAACCTTGTTACGAATGCTACGAGCAAGCAGGTAAAGTGCCTTTATGCTAGCTTCCTTACCCTCATGATTCCCAACATCTCGAATAATAACTCGAGTTAACCTTCCTTTCTGCTTCTTTCATAGTCTGCCTTGAACTTAAACCCTCCTGCACACGTTAGCCTGCTGCTTACCTTTTTATTTATCATACTCCCTGTCGTTTTCCCTTTCCCTTCCCCTCGAGTCGCTAGTTTAAAGTCCTAGAGACCACCCTATTTATCCGTTTCGCTAGAACACTGGTTCCAGATCGGTTCAGGTGGAGACCGTCCCATCGGTACAGATCCCCCCGGTTCCAAAACTGATGCCAATGCCCCATGAAATGGAACCCCTCTTTCCCACACCACTCCCTTAGCCACGTGTTTACTTCCCTAATATTCTTATCCCTAAGCCAATTTGCACGTGGCTCGGGCAGTAATCCGGAGATTATGACCCTCGAGGACCTGTTCCTTAATTTCGCTCCTCGTGCTTTATAATCCCCAAACAGGTCCTCCATCCTAGCCTTGCCTATGTTGTTAGTCCCAACGTGGACCGCAACAACTGGATCCTCCCCCTCCCGCTCCAATATCCTTTCAAGTCGGTCAGAGATGTCCTGCACCCTGGCACCGGGCAGGCAACACACCATGCGGGACTCCTGATCCGGCTTGCAAAGGATACTATCTATCCCCCTAATTATAGAATCTCCTATAACTACCACTTGTCTTTTTGCTCCCCCCTCTTGAATGGCCTTCTGCACCATGGTGCCATGGTCAGTTGGCTCATCCTCCCCGCAGCCCTTTTCCTCATCCACACAGGGAGCAAGTATCTCGTACCTGTTGAATAAGGTCAAAGGCTGAGGCTCCTCCACTCCTGAACTCAGGATCCCCCTACCTGCCTCACTTGCAATCACACCCTGTTGTCCCTGATCACTAACTGAATTTGAATTACTTAATCTCCCAGGTGTGACTGCCTCCTGAAACAAAACATCCAGGTAACTCTCCCCCTGCCCAATCCCGTTTATGCTTTCCAGGTGTTCTGCTATCACATCCTGGATAATTTTCCCCACTACTGATCTAAGGCTAACTGGTCTGTAGTTCCCTGCTTTTTCTTTCCCTCCCTTTTTGAATAGTGGGGTTACATTTGCCACCCTCCGATCTGTAGGAACTGCTCCAGAGTCTATAGAATTTTGGAAGATAACCACTAATGCATCCACTATTTCCAGGGCCACTTCCTTTAGTACTCTGGGATGTAGATTATCAGGCCCTGGGGATTTGACAGCCCTTAACCCCAATAATTTCCCTAGCACTTTTTTTTTTACTAATACTGATTTCCTTCAATTCCTCCCTCTCATTAGACCCTTGGTTCCCTAACATTTCTGGGAGGTTATTTGTGTCCTCCTTTGTGAAGACAGAACCAAAGTATGTGTTTAATTGTTCTGCCATTTCTTTGTTCCCCATTATAATTTCCCCTTTTGGTGAATCTAAGGGACCTACATTTGTCTTCACTGATCTTTTTCTCTTCACATATTTATAGAAGCTTTTAGTCAGTTTTTATGTTCCCCGCAAGTTTACTCTCACTCTATTTCTAATACTATCCCTAATTTCTTTTGTAAACCACGGTTGAGCCACCTTTCTGGTTTTATTTTTGTGCCAGACAGGGATGAAAAATTGTAATTCATGCACACGTTCTTTGAATATTATCCATTGCCTATCCACCGTCGACCCTTTTAGTAAAGTTCCCCAATCTACCATAGCCAGCTCGCGCCTCATACCTTCGTGGTTTCCTTTATTTAGATACAGGACCCTGGCTTCGGATTCAACTACTTCACTCTCCACCTTAATGAAGAACTCTATCATGTTATGGTCGCTCCTCCCCAAGGGAGCCACACAACAAGATTGTTAATTAATCCTTTCTCATTGCACAATACCCAGTCTAGGATAGCCTGTTCTCTAGTTGGTTCCTCAACGTATTGGTCTAAAAAACCATCACGTACTCACTCCAGGAAATCCTCCTCCATAGTATTATTGCTAATTTGTTTTGACCAATCTATATGTAGGTTAAAATCACCCATGATTACAGTTGTACCCTTATTACATGCATCTCTAATTTCCTGTTTAATGCCACCCTTTACATCTCCACTACTGTTTGGAGACATATAGACAACGCCCACCGTTTTCTGCCCCTTGGTGTTTCTTAACTCCACCCATACAGATTCCACATCATGATTGTCCAAGCCAATATCCTTCCTCTTTGATTTCCTCCTTTACTTGCAACACTACCCCTCCTTCTTTCCCTTTTTGCCTGTCCTTCCTAAATATTGAATACCACTGGATGTTCAGTTCCCATCCTTGGTCACCTTGCAACCATGGCTCCGTAATTGCTACTATACCATAACCATTTATATCTATTTGCGCTGTTAATTCATCTACCTTATTGCGAATGTTCTGCGCATTAAGACACAATGTCTTCCGACTTGTCTTTTTAACATTGTTAGTCACCTTAGCTTTATTTTGCACTATGGCCCAATTTTTTTCTTGCCCTTGTTTTCTCCGCCTTCCACTTTTGCTTCTTACCTTTCTGTCTTTCATTTCTATCCTTGTTTCCCTCTCCTCTGTCTCCCTGCTCAGATTCCCATCCACCTGCCATTCTAGTTTAAACCCTCCCCGACAGCACTTGCGAACACCCCCCCCCCCCCCCCCCCAAGGAAATTGGTCCTGGTCCTGCCCAGATGCAACCCATCCAGCTTGTACTGGTCCCACCTTCCCCAGAACCGGTCCCAATGTCCCAGAAATCTGAATCCCTCCCCACTGCACCATTTCTCCAGCCACGTATTCATCTGATATATCATGCTATTTCTGCTGTCGCTAGCACGTGGCACTGGTAGCAATCCCGAGATTACTACCTTTGAGGTCCTACTTTTTAATTTTCATCCTAACTCCCTATATTCAGCTTACAGGACCTTATCCTTTTTTTTAAACCTATGTCGGTGGTCCGCCTCCCCTCAGAATGCCCTGCAGCCACCCAGAGACATCCTTTACCCTAGCACCAGGAAGGCAACATACCATCCGGGAGTCTCTTTTGCGGCCGCAGAAACGCCTGTCTGTTCCCCTTACAATTGAATCCACTATCAGTATAGCCCTGCCACTCCTCTTCCTCCTCTCCTGTGCAGCAGAGCCACCCACGGTGCCACGAACTTGGCTCTTGCTGCTTTCCCCTAAGCCATCTCTTTTGAGCTATTTACAGGCACTAACAGCTATTACTTACCCAACCAATTAGCTTACAGATTTCCTGTGATGTCACTGTAAGCCTTTTGAACCTCAGCGCGCACCTGCATGGACAAAGAGAGAGACTGCCGCCACTCTGGTCCTCAGGTAAGTAAGGGCTTCGAGTTCCGCGTACAATTCCAAAGGGGTGCAAGAGCAGAGGGACCTAGGTGTATATGTGCATAAGTGATTGAAGGTGGCAGGACAGGTTGAGAGAGCAGTTAATAAAGCATACAGTATCCTGGACTTTATTAATAGGGGCATAGAGTACAAGAGCAAGGAAGTTATGTTGAACTTGTATAAGATACTAGTTCGGCCTCAGCTGGAATACTGCATCCAGTTCTGGGCACCACACTTTAGGAAAGACGTGAAGGTATTGGAGAGAGTACAGAAAAGATTCATGAGAATGGTTCCAGGGATGAGGAATTTCAGTTATGAAGAAAGATTGGAGAAGTTAGGACTGTTTTCCTTGGAGCAGAGAAGACTGAGATGTGGTGTGATAGAGATATTCAAAATCATGAGGGGTCTGGACAGAGTAGATAAACTGTTCCCACTCGTGAAAAGGACAAAAACAAGCACAGATTTGAAGTATTTGGTAAGAGAAGCAAAAGTGATGAGGAAAAACTTTTTCACGCAGTGAGTGGTTAAGGTTTGGAATGCGCTGCCTGAGAACGTGGTGGAGGCAGGTGCAATTGAAGATTTCAAAAGGGAATTAACAGTTATCTGAAAAGGAAGGGTTATGGGGAGAAGACAGGGAAATGGAACGTAGGGAATTGCTCTTTCGGAGAGCCAGTGCTGACACGACGGGCCTCCTTCTACACTGTAACAATTCTGAGAGACATCTCCACTCATCTAATTCTGCCCTCATGATCATTTCCAATTTTAATTGCTTCACCATTGGTGGCCGTGCCTTCAGCTGCCGAGGCACAAAGCTCTGGAATTCCCCCCCCCCCCCCACCCTCTTTGTCTTTCCTCCTTAAAACTTAGCTCTTTGACCAAGCTTTGGTCCGAATATGTCCTTTTACAGCTCTGTCAAATTTTGTTTGATAATGCTCCTGTGAAGAGTCTTGGGATGTTTTACTATGTTAAAGGTGCTATATAAATACAAGTTGCTGGTTCCCTTGGATTAGGTTGGATTTGAACTGAACGCAATTGAGTTTGACTGGTGAATTGGATTGGAAATGAACTGATCACCTAGATCGGATGGCATTGGAACTGAACTGAACTGGAACCTGTCATAGCCGCTAAGCGCATTGCACTTTTGAACTACAAGAAAGCCCCCAGCGATTTAACATCCGCAGCACTTAAAGCAGCCAGAAGTACTGCACAAAGAACAGCTAGGCGTTGCGCAAACGACTACTGGCAACACCTATGCAGTCATATTCAGCTGGCCTCAGACACCGGAAACATCAGAGGAATGTATGATGGCATGAAGAGAGCTCTTGGGCCAACCATCAAGAAGATCACCCCCCTCAAATCTAAATCGGGGGACATAATCACTGACAAACGCAAACAGATGGACCGCTGGGTTGAGCACTACCTAGAACTGTACTCCAGGGAGAATGCTGTCACTGAGACTGCCCTCAATGCAGCCCAGCCTCTACCAGTCATGGATGAGCTGGACATACAGCCAACCAAATCGGAACTCAGTGATGCCATTGATTCCCTAGCCAGCGGAAAAGCCCCTGGGAAGGACAGCATTACCCCTGAAATAATCAAGAGTGCCAAGCCTGCTATACTCTCAGCACTACATGAACTGCTATGCCTGTGCTGGGACGAGGGAGCAGTACCCCAGGACATGCGCGATGCCAACATCATCACCCTCTATAAAAACAAAGGTGACCGCGGTGACTGCAACAACTACCGTGGAATCTCCCTGCTCAGCATAGTGGGGAAAGTCTTTGCTCGAGTCGCTCTGAACAGGCTCCAGAAGCTGGCCGAGCGCGTCTACCCTGAGGCACAGTGTGGCTTTCGTGCAGAGAGATCGACTATTGACATGCTGTTCTCCCTTCGTCAGATACAGGAGAAATGCCGTGAACAACAGATGCCCCTCTACATTGCTTTCATTGATCTCACCAAAGCCTTTGACCTCGTCAGCAGACGTGGTCTCTTCAGACTACTAGAAAAGATCGGATGTCCACCAAAGCTACTAAGTATCATCACCTCATTCCATGACAATATGAAAGGCACAATTCAACATGGTGGCTCCTCATCAGAGCCCTTTCCTATCCTGAGTGGTGTGAAACAGGGCTGTGTTCTCGCACCCACACTTTTTGGGATTTTCTTCTCCCTGCTGCTTTCACATGCGTTCAAATCCTCTGAAGAAGGAATTTTCCTCCACACAAGATCAGGGGGCAGGTTGTTCAACCTTGCCCGTCTAAGAGCGAAGTCCAAAGTACGGAAAGTCCTCATCAGAGAACTCCTCTTTGCTGACGATGCTGCTTTAACATCTCACACTGAAGAATGCCTGCAGAGTCTCATCGACAGGTTTGCGTCTGCCTGCAATGAATTTGGCCTAACCATCAGCCTCAAGAAAACGAACATCATGGGGCAGGATGTCAGAAATGCTCCATCCATCAATATTGGCGACCACGCTCTGGAAGTGGTTCAAGAGTTCACCTACCTAGGCTCAACTATCACCAGTAACCTGTCTCTAGATGCAGAAATCAACAAGCGCATGGGTAAGGCTTCCACTGCTATGTTCAGACTGGCCAAGAGAGTGTGGGAAAATGGCGCACTGACACGGAACACAAAAGTCCGAGTGTATCAGGCCTGTGTCCTCAGTACCTTGCTCTACGGCAGCGAGGCCTGGACAACGTATGCCAGCCAAGAGCGACGTCTCAATTCATTCCATCTTCGCTGCCTTCGGAGAATACTTGGCATCAGGTGGCAGGACTATATCTCCAACACAGAAGTCCTTGAAGCGGCCAACATCCCCAGCTTATACACACTACTGAGTCAGCGGCGCTTGAGATGGCTTGGCCATGTGAGCCGCATGGAAGATGCCAGGATCCCCAAAGACACATTGTACAGCGTGCTCGCCACTGGTATCAGACCCACCGGCCGTCCATGTCTCCGTTATAAAGACGTCTGCAAACGCGACATGAAATCGTGTGACATTGATCACAAGTCGTGGGAGTCAGTTGCCAGCATTCGCCAGAGCTGGCGGGCAGCCATAAAGACAGGGCTAAATTGTGGCGAGTCGAAGAGACTTAGTAGTTGGCAGGAAAAAAGACAGAGGCGCAAGGGGAGAGCCAACTGTGCAACAGCCCCAACAAACAAATTTCTCTGCAGCACCTGTGGAAGAGCCTGTCACTCCAGAATTGGCCTTTATAGCCACTCCAGGCGCTGCTTCACAAACCACTGACCACCTCCAGGCGCGTATCCATTGTCTCTCGAGATAAGGAGGCCCAAAAGAAAGAAAGAAAAGAATAAATACAAGTTGCTGGTTCCCTTGGATTAGGTTGGATTTGAACTGAACGCAATTGAGTTTGACTGGTGAATTGGATTGGAAATGAACTGATCACCTAGATCGGATGGCATTGGAACTGAACTGAACTTGTTGACTGGATTGGATCAGAACTGAACTGCATTCAAATGGAAGTGAAAGACACTGAATGAGAGTAGATAGTTGCATTGTATTTGATTGGATTGGTTGAAACTGAACTGGAGGATTGAATTGGAACTGAACAGAACTGGTAGACTGGATTGGATCAGAACTGAACGACATCAGTGTGGTGAATGCCCAGCGATGTTACAGTGAGGTCTTCAAGATGAGTGGAGCTATGAGATTAATATTCATTACTTGGATTATTGGTCTCAGCCATTTCAGGTCATTAGAAGCAGAAAGGTGGAGAGATGAGGTTTGAATCAAACCAGCAATCTCCTTGCAGTTGGACTCAGGGCAAAGAGTAGAAATACACAGAGGAAAAATAGAGTGCAGGGGGTACAGAGTGGAGTGGGAGATGTTATAGTAAAGTGTTTGAGTGGGCAGAGTCCTGTACTGACAGAGTGGACATCGCTGCTGGGCATGGTCCTGTACAGTGCCCAATGGGCACAGTTCCGTACAGAGGAGTGGACAGCACCCACTGGGCAGAGCCCTGTGCAAATGGAGCTGTCAGTAACCACTGGGATATGGCTTGTACAGATGGAGTGGACAGTAACCATGGGAATTGTCCTGAACCTATGAAGCAGACAGTGACCAGAGGACACAGCCCTGAACCTATGGATAGTGAGCAGTGGATATGGCCCTGTACAGATGGAGTGCACAGTGCCAGTAGGCAAAACCCTGCACTGATGGAGTGGACAGTAACCACTGGGAACGGTCCTGAAATTATGTCATGGACTGTGACCAGTCGGCAAGGCCCTGTACTGATGGAGTGGACAGTGACCAGTGGGCATGGTCATATATTGATGGAGTGGATAGTGACCAGTGGGCACAGTCCTGCACTGATGGAGTGGATAGTGACCAGTGGACACTTTTCCTGTACTGATGCATAGTGACCAGTGGGCACAGTCCTGTACTGATGGATAGTGACCAGTGGGCACAGTCCTGCACTGATGGAGTGGATAGTGACCAGTGGACACTTTTCCTGTACAGATGGATAGTGACCAGTGGACACTTTTCCTGTACTGATGGATAGTGACCAGTGGGCACGGTCCTGTACTGATGGAGTGGATAGTGACCAGTGGACACTTTTCCTGTACTGATGGATAGTGACCAGTGGGCACAGTCCTGCACTGATGGAGTGGATAGTGACCAGTGGACACTTTTCCTGTACTGATGGATAGTGACCAGTGGGCACAGTCCTGCACTGATGGAGTGGATAGTGACCAGTGGACACTTTTCCTGTACTGATGGATAGTGACCAGTGGACACTTTTCCTGTACTGATGGATAGTGACCAGTGGACACTTTTCCTGTACTGATGGATAGTGACCAGTGGGCACAGTCCTGCACTGATGGAGTGGATAGTGACCAGTGGACACTTTTCCTGTACTGATGGATAGTGACCAGTGGACACTTTTCCTGTACTGATGGATAGTGACCAGTGGGCACTTTTCCTGTACTGATGGATAGTGACCAGTGGGCACAGTCCTGTACTGATGGAGTGGATAGTGACCAGTGGACACTTTTCCTGTACTGATGGAGTGGATAGTGACCAGTGGGCACAGTCCTGTACTGATGGAGTGGATAGTGACCAGTGGACACTTTTCCTGTACTGATGGATAGTGACCAGTGGACAGAGTCCTGTACTGATGGGTAGTGACCAGTGGGCACGGTCCTATATTGATGGAGTGACCAGTGGGCACGGTCCTGTACTGATGGATAGTGACCAGTGGGCAGAGTCCTGTACTGATGGATAGTGACCAGTGGGCACTGTCGTATACTGATGGAGAGTGACCAGTGGACAGAGTCCTGTACTGATGGATAGTGACCAGTGGGCACGGTCCTGTACTGATGGATAGTGACCAGTGGGCACTGTCGTATACTGATGGAGAGTGACCAGTGGACAGAGTCCTGTACTGATGGATAGTGACCAGTGGGCACGGTCCTGTACTGATGGAGTGGATAGTGACCAGTGGACACTTTTCCTGTACTGATGGATAGTGACCAGTGGACAGAGTCCTGTACTGATGGGTAGTGACCAGTGGGCACGGTCCTATATTGATGGAGTGACCAGTGGGCACGGTCCTGTACTGATGGATAGTGACCAGTGGGCAGAGTCCTGTACTGATGGATAGTGACCAGTGGGCAGAGTCCTGTACTGATGGAGAGTGACCAGTGGACAGAGTCCTGTACTGATGGAGTGGATAGTGACCAGTGGGCACGGTCCTGTACTGATGGATAGTGACCAGTGGGCAGAGTCCTGTACTGATGGGTAGTGACCAGTGGGCACGGTCCTATATTGATGGAGTGACCAGTGGGCATGGTCCTGTACTGATGGATAGTGACCAGTGGGCAGAGTCCTGTACTGATGGACAGTGACCAGTGGGCACAGTCCTATACTGATGGAGAGTGACCAGTCAGCATGGTCCTGTACTGATGGAGTGTGACCAGTGGGCAGAGTCCTGTACTGATGGATAGTGACCAGTGGGCAGAGTCCTGTACTGATGGACAGTGACCAGTGGGCACAGTCCTATACTGATGGAGAGTGACCAGTCAGCATGGTCCTGTACTGATGGAGTGTGACCAGTGGGCAGAGTCCTGTACTGATGGATAGTGACCAGTGGGCAGAGTCCTGTACTGATGGACAGTGACCAGTGGGCAGAGTCCTGTACTGATGGAGTGTGACCAGTGGGCAGAGACCTGTACTAACAGATAGTGACCAGTGGGCAGAGTCCTGTACTAACGGAAAGGGACCAGTGGGCAGAGCCCTGTACTGATGGACAGTGACCAGTGGACAGAGTCCTGTACTGATGGACAGTGACCAGTGGGCAGAGTCCTGTACTGATGGAGTGTGACCAGTGGGCAGAGACCTGTACTAACAGATAGTGACCAGTGGGCAGAGTCCTGTACTAACGGAAAGGGACCAGTGGGCAGAGCCCTGTACTGATGGACAGCGACCAGAGTTCTGTACTGATGGACAGCGACCAGAGTCCTGTACTGATGGACAGTGACCAGTGGGCAGAGTCCTGTACTGATGGACAGCGACCAGAGTCCTGTACTGATGGACAGTGACCAGTGGGCAGAGTCCTGTACTGATGGACA
Organism: Heterodontus francisci; assembly: GCF_036365525.1. NCBI lineage: Eukaryota > Metazoa > Chordata > Chondrichthyes > Heterodontiformes > Heterodontidae > Heterodontus > Heterodontus francisci. The sequence goes on along the minus strand of NC_090418.1, from coordinate 17,634,147 downwards.
GCGACCAGAGTCCTGTACTGATGGACAGCGACCAGTGGGCAGAGTCCTGTACTGGTGGACAGTGACCAGTGGGCAGAGTCCTGTACTGGTGGACAGTGACCAGTGGGCAGAGTCCTGTACTGGTGGACAGTGACCAGTGGGCAGAGTCCTGAACTAACGGACAGTGACCAGTGGGCAGAGTCCTGTACTGATGGATAGTGACCAGTGGGCAGAGTCCTGTACTGGTGGACAGTGACCAGTGGGCAGAGTCCTGAACTAACGGACAGTGACCAGTGGGCAGAGTCCTGTACTGATGGATAGTGACCAGTGGGCAGAGTCCTGTACTGGTGGACAGTGACCAGTGGGCAGAGTCCTGAACTAACGGACAGTGACCAGTGGGCAGAGTCCTGTACTGATGGATAGTGACCAGTGGGCAGAGTCCTGGACTGATGGACAGTGACCAGTGGACAGAGTCCTGTACTGATGGACAGTGACCAGTGGACAGAGTCATGTACTGATGGACAGTGACCAGTGGGCAGACTCCTGAACTAACGGACAGTGACCAGTGGGCAGAGTCCTGTACTGATGGACAGCGACCAGTGGGCAGAGTCCTGTACTGATGGACAGCGACCAGTGGGCAGAGTCCTGTACTGATGGATAGTGACCAGTGGGCAGAGTCCTGGACTGATGGACAGCGACCAGTGGGCAGAGTCCTGTACTGATGGATAGTGACCAGTGGGCAGAGTCCTGGACTGATGGACAGCGACCAGTGGGCAGAGTCCTGAACTAACGGACAGTGACCAGTGGGCAGAGTCCTGTACTGATGGATAGTGACCAGTGGGCAGAGTCCTGTACTGATGGACAGTGACCAGTGGGCAGACTCCTGTACTGATGAAGTGGAAACCAGTAGAATTACACACATCGTTGTCAGTGAAACCTTTATTGTTTTAGGCAGACTTTTACGCCCTCCACTCTCCTCAGCCACACGTATGTGTGGTGTGTCCAGGAACCTGCCCTGCTCTATGAGCTCATTCACACGCACACATGTTCGCACACACACACACAAATACATTCAAACTCTCACACATGGAAAAGGGCACAGGAGCAGGTGAATTAATGGGCAGAATCTGCAAATAAAAAAAACTGCCTGGCATTCCAACATTAAACCATGCTGGAGACAACTTGAACAAGAGTGAATCCCATCACCCTGTCCCCTCTCCTCAATACACTGTGTACCCCCTCACCCTGTCCCCTCTCCACAATACACTGTGTACCCCCACACCCTGTCGCCTCCCCTCAATACACTGTGTACCCCCTCACCCTGTCCTCTCTCCTCAATACAGTGTACCCCCACACCATGTCCCCTCTCCACAATACACTGTGTACCCCCACACCCTGTCGCCTCCCCTCAATACACTGTGTACCCCCTCACCCTGTCCCCTCTCCACAATACACTGTGTACCCCCACACCCTGTCGCCTCCCCTCAATACACTGTGTACCCCCACACCCTGTCGCCTCTCCTCAATACACTGTGTACCCCCTCACCCTGTCGCCTCTCCTCAATACACTGTGTACCCCCTCACCCTGTCCCCTCTCCTCAATACAGTGTACCCCCACACCCTGTCCCCTCTCAATACACTGTGTACCCCCACACCCTGTTCCCTCTCAATACACCGTGTACCCCCTCACAATACACTGTGCACCCCCTCACCCTGTCCCCGCTCCTCAATACACTGTGTACCCGCTCACCCTGTCCCCTCTCCTCAATACACTGTGTACCCCCTCACCCTGTCCCCTCTTCTCAATACACTGTGTACCCCCACACCCTGTCCCCTCTCAATACACTGTGTACCCCCACACCCTGTCCCCTCTCAATACACTGTGTACCCGCTCACCCTGTCCCCTCTCCTCAATACACTGTGTACCCCCACACCCTGTCCCCTCTCCTCAATACATTGTGTACCCCCACACCCTGTCCCCTCTCAATACACTGTGTACCAGCTCACCCTGTCCCCTCTCCTCAATACACTGTGTACCAGCTCACCCTGTCCCCTCTCCTCAATACATTGTGTACCCCCTCACCCTGTCCCCTCTCAATACACTGCGTACCCCCACACCCTGTCCCCTCTCCTCAATACACTGTGTACCCCCTCACCCTGTCCCCTCAGAATACACTGTGTACCCCCACACCCTGTCCCCTCTCCTCAATACACTGTGTACCACCACACCCTGTCCCCTCTCAATACACTGCGTACCCCCACACCCTGTCCCCTCTCAATGCACTGCGTACCCCCACACCCTGTCCCCTCTCAATACACTGCGTACCCCCTCACCCTGTCCCCTCTCAATGCACTGCGTACCCCCACACCCTGTCCCCTCTCAATGCACTGCGTACCCCCACACCCTGTCCCCTCTCAATACACTGTGTACCCCCTTACCCTGTCCCCTCTCCTCAATACACTGTGTACCCCCTCACCCTGTCCCCTCTCCTCAATACACTGTGTACCACCATACCCTGTCCCCTCTCAATACACTGCGTACCCCCACACCCTGTCCCCTCTCCTCAATACACTGCGTACCCCCTCACCCTGTCCCCTCTCCTCAATACACTGTGTACCCCCTCACCCTGTCCCCTCTCCTCAATACACTGTGTACCCCCTCACCCTGTCCCCTCTCCTCAATACACTGTGTACCCCCTCACCCTGTCCCCTCTCCTCAATACACTGTGTACCCCCTCACCCTGTCCCCTCTCCTCAATACACTGCGTACCCCCACACCCTGTCCCCTCTCAATACACTGCGTACCCCCTCACCCTGTCCCCTCTCAATACACTGCATACCCCCACACCCTGTCCCCTCTCCTCAATACACTGTGTACCCCCACACCCTGTCCCCTCTCAATACACTGTGTACCCCCTTACCCTGTCCCCTCTCCTCAATACACTGTGTACCCCCTCACCCTATCCCCTCTCCTCAATACACTGTGTACCCCCTCACCCTGTCCCCTCTCCTCAATACACTGTGTACCCCCTCACCCTGTCCCCTCTCCTCAATACACTGTGTACCCCCTCACCCTGTCCTCTCTCCTCAATACACTGTGTACCCCCTCACCCTGTCCCCTCTTCTCAATACACTGTGTGCCCCCACACCCTGTCCCCTCTCAACACACTGTGTACCCCCACACCCTGTCCCCTCTCAATACACTGTGTACCCCCTCACCCTGTCCCCTCTCCTCAATACACTGTGTACCCCCTCACCCTGTCCCCTCTCCACAATACACTGTGTACCCCCACACCCTGTCCCCTCTCCACAATACACTGTGTACCCCCACACCCTGTCGCCTCCCCTCAATACACTGTGCACCCCCACACCCTGTCGCCTCCCCTCAATACACTGTGTACCCCCTCACCCTGTCCCCTCTCCTCAATACAGTGTACCCCCACACCATGTCCCCTCTCCTCAATACACTGTGCACCCCCTCACCCTGTCCCCTCTCCTCAATACAGTGTACCCCCACACCCTGTCCCCTCTCAATACACTGTGTACCCCCTCACCCTGCCCCCTCTCAATACACTGTGTACCCCCTCACCCTGTCCCCTCTCAATACACTGCGTACCCCGACACCCTGTCCCCTCTCCTCAATACACTGTGTACCCCCACACCCTGTTCCCTCTCAATACACCGTGTACCCCCTCACAATACACTGTGCACCCCCTCACCCTGTCCCCTCTCCTCAATACACTGTGTACCCCCTCACCCTGTCCCCTCTTCTCAATACACTGTGTACCCCCACACCCTGTCCCCTCTCAATACACTGTGTACCCCCACACCCTGTCCCCTCTCAATGCACTGTGTACCCGCTCACCCTGTCCCCTCTCCTCAATACACTGTGTACCCCATCACCCTGTCCCCTCTTCTCAATACACTGTGTACCCCCACACCCTGTCCCCTCTCAATACACTGTGTACCCCCACACCCTGTCCCCTCTCAATACACTGTGTACCCCCTCACCCTGTCCCCTCTCCTCAATACACTGTGTACCCCCTCACCCTGTCCCCTCTCCTCAACACACTGTGTACCCCCTCACCCTGTCCCCTCTCCTCAATACACTGTGTACCAGCTCACCCTGTCCCCTCTCCTCAATACATTGTGTACCCCCTCACCCTGTCCCCTCTCAATGCACTGCGTACCCCCACACCCTGTCCCCTCTCCTCAATACACTGTGTACCCCCTCACCCTGTCCCCTCAGAATACACTGTGTACCCCCACACCCTGTCCCCTCTCCTCAATACACTGTGTACCACCACACCCTGTCCCCTCTCAATACACTGCGTACCCCCACACCCTGTCCCCTCTCAATGCACTGCGTACCCCCACACCCTGTCCCCTCTCAATACACTGCGTACCCCCTCACCCTGTCCCCTCTCAATGCACTGCGTACCCCCACACCCTGTCCCCTCTCAATACACTGTGTACCACCACACCCTGTCCCCTCTCAATACACTGCTTACCCCCACACCCTGTCCCCTCTCAATACACTGTGTACCCCCTTACCCTGTCCCCTCTCCTCAATACACTGTGTACCCCCTCACCCTGTCCCCTCTCCTCAATACACTGTGTACCCCATCACCCTGTCCCCTCTCAATACACTGCGTACCCCCACACCCTGTCCCCTCTCCTCAATACACTGTGTACCCCCTCACCCTGTCCCCTCTCCTCAATACACTGTGTACCCCCTCACCCTGTCCCCTCTCCTCAATACACTGTGTACCCCCTCACCCTGTCCCCTCTCCTCAATACACTGCGTACCCCCACACCCTGTCCCCTCTCAATACACTGCGTACCCCCTCACCCTGTCCCCTTTCAATACACTGCGTACCCCCACACCCTGTCCCCTCTCCTCAATACACTGTGTACCCCCACACCCTGTCCCCTCTCAATACACTGTGTACCCCCTTACCCTGTCCCCTCTCCTCAATACACTGTGTACCCCCTCACCCTGTCCCCTCTCCTCAATACACTGTGTACCCCCTCACCCTGTCCCCTCTCAATACACTGTGTACCCCCCTCACCCTGTCCCCTCTCAATACACTGTGTACCCCCTCACCCAGTCCCCTCTCAATACACTGTGTACCCCCACACCCTGTCCCCTCTCAATACACTGTGTACCCCCACACCCTGTCCCCTCTCCTCAATACACTGTGTACCCCCTCACCCTGTCCCCTCTCCTCAATACACTGTGTACCCCCTCACCCTGTCCCCTCTCCTCAATACACTGTGTACCCCCTCACCCTGTCCCCTCTCCTCAATACACTGTGTACCCCCTCACCCTATCCCCTCTCCTCAATACACTGTGCACCCCCACACCCTGTCCCCTCTCAATACACTGTGTACCCCCTCACCCTGTCCCCTCTCCTCAATACACTGTGTACCCCCTCACCCTGTCCCCTCTCCTCAATTCACTGTGTACCCCCTCACCCTGTCCCCTCTCCTCAATACACTGTGTACCCCCTCACCCTGTCCCCTCTCCTCAATACACTGTGCACCCCCACACCCTGTCCCATCTCAATACACTGTGTACCCCATCACCCTGTCCCCACTCCTCAATACACTGTGTCCCCCCTCACCCTCACCCCTCTCAATACACTGTGCACCCCCACACCCTGCCTTCTCTCAATACAGTGTACCCCCTCACCCTGCCCCCTCTCAATACACTGTGTAGCCCCTCACCCTGTCCCCTCTCAATACACTGTGTACCCCCTCACCCTGCCCCCTCTCAATACACTGTGTACCCCCTCACCCTGTCCCCTCTCAATACACTGTGTACCCCCTCTCCCTGCCCCCTCTCAATACACTGTGAACCCCATCACCCTGTCCCCTCTCAATACACTGTGCACCCCCACACCCTGTCCCCTCTCAATACACTGTGTACCCCCTCACCCTGCCCCCTCTCCTCAATACAGTGTACCGCCTCACCCTGCCCCCTCTCAATGCACTGTGTACCCCCTCACCCTGTCCCCTCTCAATACACTGTGTACCCCCTCACCCTGTCCCCTCTCAGTACACTGTGTACCCCATCACCCTGTCCTCTCTCCTCAATACACTGTGTACTCCCTCACCCTGTCCCCTCTCCTCAATACACTGCGTACCCCCACACCCTGTCCCCTCTCCTCAATACACTGTGTACCCACTCACCCTCCATCACCCTGTCCCCTCTCCTCAATACACTGCGTATCCCCACACCCTGTCCCCTCTCAATATACTGCGTACCCCCACACCCTGTCCCCTCTCAATACACTGTGTACCCCCACACCCTGTCCCCTCTCCTCAATACACTGCGTACCCCCACACCCTGTCCCCTCTCCTCAATACACTGTGTACCCCCTCACCCTGTCCCCTCTCCTCAATACACTGCGTACTCCCACACCCTGTCCCCTCTCCTCAATACACTGCGTACTCCCACACCCTGTCCCCTCTCCTCAATACACTGTGTACCCCCTCACCCTGTCCCCTCTCCTCAATACACTGCGTACTCCCACACCCTGTCCCCTCTCCTCAATACACTGTGTACCCCCTCACCCTGTCCCCTCTCCTCAATACACTGTGTACCCTCTCACCCTGTCCCCTCTCCTCAATACACTGCGTACTCCCACACCCTATCCATTCACTTCAATACACTGCCTACCCCCTCACCCTGTCCCCTCACCTCAATACACTGTGTACCTCCACACCCTGTCCCCTCTCCTCAATACACTGTGTACCCCCACACCCTGTGCCCTCTCCTCAATACACTGTGTACCCCCTCACCCTGTCCCCTCTCAATACACTGTGTACCCCCTCACCCTTGATACACCGTGCACCCCCTCACTCTGCCCCCTCTCAATACATCGTGCACCCCCTCACCCTGCCCCCTCTCAGTACCCCGTGCTCCCCCTCACCCTGCCCCCTCTCCTCGATACACCGTGCACCCCCTCACTCTGCCCCCTCTCCTCGCTACCGTGTACCCCCTCATCCTGCCCCTTCTTTATACACCGTGTACCCCCTCACTCGGCCCCCTCTCCTCGCTACACCATGTACCCCCTCACCCTGTCCACCCTCGATACACCGTGTACTCCCTCACTCTGCCCTCTCTCCTCGATACTACCGTGCACCCCCTCACTCTGCCCCCTCTCAATACACCGTGCACCCCCTCACCCTGCCGCCTCTCAATACACCGTGCACCCCCTCACCCTGCCCCCTCTCAATACACCGTGCACCCCCTCACCCTGCCCCCTCTCCTCGAAACACTGTGTACCCCCTCACCCTGTCCACCCTCGATATACCCTGTACCCCCTCACCCTGCCCCCTCCGATATACTAGTGTGTACCCTGTCTACCCTCCTTCCTGGGCACCAGCCCACTGAGGGGCCCCGGCCACCGGCAGTGAAGGACCTGGGTACTGGCCCGCTGAGGGGTCCCGGCAGCCAGGGTCCTGTCCGTCACATCTCAACCTATTACTGCACAGAGGGAGATGTCCAGAACCACAACATACGGCTGATTTCCTATTGGTCAGTTAGTGTTTATTGAGGAAGACTTCTCAGTAACCCTGAGGGGAGTCACTTCCTCCCAGCAATGGCCTGCCTGAATCGTGGGCAGCGAGTGTTCACTGCAGTCTAGTGTCAATTAAAACACTGACAGAGGAAGCAAGTGAAAGGCTGGAGTGTCGCCTTGCAATTGACAACAACACAGATGGCACAGGCAGCTTGCAGTGTGCCCTGCTCATGGCAGCTGCAGCCTCACCACACACTGGCAAGGCCCAGGCAGCAGCCAGTGCGTTAGCCCAACACAGACGCGGCTTGGAAAGGTGCGGGTGAACTATGTTCAGCAGCCGCACTCTGGGAACGGCTGTCACAACGGAATAATCCTTCTTTACATAGCAGCTTCTCTCTGAATTCCTGCCCTGTTGGGCGATTTGTTTGTGAGGAGAGTGTCAACTGTCTCCTCTCAGGGCCCTCTGTGCGCTTGATAACACTCCAGATAAAGAGCTCCAGTCACACATCAGTCCTCCTCACAAAGCATCCAAGTTACAGCCCGTAAGGGCGGTCTCAGCAACTGATGCCCTCATGACACGTCCTTGCCCTTGCAGTGCCCCTGGGTTATATGCGGGCACTGCTGGGGCTGGCCACTTTGTCGCTTCACATACGATTTGCCACACTCACAGATACAAAGGATTTCCTCTTCAATCTTCTCCAGATCCTCAGGAGCAGGAGCTGAGCCATGCCCAGTTACTCCCATCTGCTGCTGCTGTTGCTGAGTCGCTGGGCACTTATGCCTCTTCAGGGTAGAAGACTGGGTGAAGGATTTTCTGCACAGGTCACACCTGTAGGGCTTCTCGCCCGTGTGAGTACGCAGGTGTTTGACCAGTGTGGAGGAAGACACAAAGGCACGGCCACACTCGCGGCACGCGTGCGGCTTCTCCCCGGAATGGCTGCGCTGGTGATCCTTGAGGTTGGAAGACTGGGCGAAGGCCACCCCGCACTCAGTGCAGACGTACGGCCGCTCGCCCGTGTGAGTCCTCATGTGACGCCGCAGGCGGGAGCCGAAGGCAAACTTCATGCCGCACAGGCTGCACTGGTAGGGCCTGTCCCCGCCATGGACTTGCAGGTGGACCCGCAGCGCTGACATCCGCGTGAAGGACTTGCCGCACTCGATGCAGAGGAACGGCCGCTCTCCGGTGTGGATCCGCCGGTGGTCCTGCAGCCCGCGCAGTCGAGTGAAGGCCTTGCCGCAATCGGCACACTCAAACGGCCGATCACCCGGATGGCACATCAGCCGTGACTCCTCCCCGAATGCCACATCGCACTGGGAACAGCTGTGGGAGCGGTTCGACCTCCGGCCTGGTCCCCGGTCCAAACCCCCGCTCTGCCCCCGATTCTGGCCCACAACTGCACCCCGACCCTTGAGGAGCAAACACTTGTGCCGCTGGTGGGTGCTGGTCTGGCTGACGGCCTGACCACGGGTGAAGGGCCTCATCCCCGGGCCGTGCACTCTGCTGTGTCTCTCCAGGCCTGTGGCCGATGTACAGTCCTTGCCGCACACCCCACAGGTGTACTGGCCCTGTGTGCTGTGAACCTCCTGGTGCTGCTTCAGCTGATGTGGTTGGTCGAAGGAGAGGCCGCACTGGGAACAGGTGAAAGGCCTGGCCCTGGTATCATGACGCAGCTGCTTCACAAAGGCCACAGTCTGGCCACGTTCCGCACATCCCTGGGGCTTGCTCTCGGTGTGGGCTTGCTGGTGGTCCCGCAGGCAGCGGGAGGCCTGGTCGCACTCTCCGCACTCCTGCAGGCGCTGGGAGCTGTGGATCCACTGGTTTCCGTGCCGTGTCACGAGGCGCTCGAAAGATTTGAAGTTGGGATTCTCAAACGGGGGCGTGTGGTTTAAGGTCCTGTCGCACCGCGCCTGTGTGTAGTGCCGCTGCTCCACTTCTAACTGCTCATGATCCCGCAATGCCAAGACACTGACCAAGGCCTTGCCGCACCCACTGCATTTGTACGGCCGCTGGTCCGCGGGCACAGTACAGATGGCAGGCTGTTGTCCAGTATGGGCCCGCTCATGGTGTCGAAGCTTGGACATTGAGATAAAGTCTTTCCCACACTGGGAGCAACAATACGGCTCAGTTCTCCCCAGCTGCAAGCCCTTCTGCCCAGCCTCGGGCAATGCATCCTCAGCACTGTCCCTCGCAGAGCCTGCAGTTTCGGAGCAGCCCCCCACCTCCGACTCGCTGCCCCCTCCTTCTGACTCACTGCCCTCTCCCTCCAATTCGCTGCCCCCTCCCTCCGAGACTTTCTGCAGGTCGCCCAACACCACTTCCGCTTGCGGCCCCTGTTGTTTCTCCAGAGGGACGGTCCCCTTGCACAAACCATTATCACGGGGATACTCGCACACCGGCACAGTCTCAGTGAGATCCAACTCATTTGTATGCTCAGGGTTCATGGTCACAGGCACCTGGGAAAGAAGAAGACAAGTAACCAGTGTGTATCTCCCACTGCACCTCAGCATCTTTACACAGTGCCGAAAACCAGGCAACAACCCAAAGAGCAACACCAGGCCAACCAACAACCCATAGGACTCGTCCAAACCAATGAACCAAGGTACCAAGAAGCCAAAGTGTTGGCTGGCCCAGGACAACCAAGCACAACAAGACAACAATCTGACCCAGGCCAACATACCCTACAACCCAAACCATGTTCCAGGCCAACCAACAACCCAAAAAATTAATCCTGTCCTCCTGTACTGACCCCACAAGATCCCCAACACCGAGGAGAAATCCCCTCATCACTGGAGACAGAATCCCATCCCTAGGGGGGGGTGGGGAAATGTCCCAATGCTGGAAAATACTCGCAGTGCCAAGCAAGGCCCCCCTCTCACCAACAATGACTGGCAGGAAAGCCAGATCACTCAGGAGAAAACCGAATCAGGGTGAGAGATAGCACCCGGGACGGGACGTGCCGAGGGTGGGGGGCTGGGGGAGAGAGAGAGAGAGAGACACACTGTACCAGAGAAGGGAGAGACACACACACACCCTCCCTCTCACCCCTCCCTCATGCCCCTTCCCCTCCTCCTCTCTCTCTCTCTTCCCCTTCTCCTTCACTCACTTCCCCCTTGCTCCTACTCTCCCTCCTCCTTCTCTTCCACCTTCTCTGCACTCTCTCCACACCCTACCCCAGCCCCTCCGCCTCCTCCTTTCACACCCCCTCCCTCTCTATCCCTGTCTCAGTTTTGCCCCCTCCCCTATGTCTCTCCCTCCCCTCCACATTTCTGTCCACTCCCCTCCCTCCCTCCCTCTATCTGCTCTCTCTCCCTCCCTCACCCCCCACCGCTGTCCCTCACCCCACTCATCCTACCTCCCCCTCACCCCCCTCTTAAAATTCAAAAACGTATAAAGCTTTTGCCTGGTTTCACATGAGCACCCCCCTCATACCCTCCCTCACCCCCCCCTTCTCCCCTCCCCCTCACTCCCCCCTCCTCTCTCTCTCTCTCCCTCCCTCCTCCTCTCTCTCACTCTCCCTCACTCCCCCCTCCTCTCTCCCTCCCACCTCCTCTCTCTCTCCCTCCCCCTCCTCTCCCTCCCTCCCCCTCCTCTCTCTCCCTCCCCCTCCTCTCTCTCCCTCCCCCTCCTCTCCCTCCCTCCCCCTCTCTCTCTCTCTCTCTCTCCCTCTCCCTCTCTCCCTCCCTCCCTCCCCCCTCCTCTCTCTCTCTCCCTCCCTCCCCCTCCTCTCCCTCCCCCCTCCTCTCTCTCTCTCTCTCCCTCCCCCTCCTCTCCCTCCTCCTCCTCCTCTCTCTCTCTCTCCCCTCTCTCTCCCTCCCTCCCCCCTCCTCTCTCTCTCCCTCTCTCCCTCTCTCCCTCCTCTCTCTCTCCCTCTCTCCCTCTCCCCCTCTCCCCCTCTCCCTCTCTCCCTCTCTCCCTCTCCCTCTCTCCCTCTCTCCCTCTCTCTCTCTCTCATCCCCCTCTCTCTCATCCCCCTCTCTCTCATCCCCTCTCTCTCATCCCCCTCTCTCTCATCCCCCTCTCCTCTCACCCCCCTCCCCCTCTCTCTCTCCCCCTCATCCATTTACTCTGTCTCTCTCCCCCTCACCCCCCTTTCTCTCTCGCTCCCCCCCATCACCCCCCTCCTCGTTCTCCTCCCCCCTTCCTCTCTCCTCCCCCTTCCTCTCTCGCTCTCTCCCTCACCCTCCTTCCTCCCTCCTCCCTCCAGCTCACTTCCTCTTTCTCCCCCCCTCACCCCCTTCCTCTTTCTCCCCCCCTCACCCCCTTCCTCTTTCTCCCCCCCTCACCCCCTTCCTCATCACCCCCCCTCACCCCCTTCCTC
>NC_090418.1:17614820-17617320 GCF_036365525.1 Heterodontus francisci | reverse complement strand
GAGGGTCAGGGCTGAGGGAGTTTGCACTGTCGGAGGGTCAGGCTGAGGGAGTTTGCACTGTCGGAGGGGTCAGGGCTGAGGGAGTTTGCACTGTCGGAGGGTCGGCACTGAGGGAGTTTGCACTGTCGGAGGGTCAGGGCTGAGGGAGTTTGCACTGTCGGAGGGTCAGGCTGAGGGAGTTTGCACTGTCGGAGGGTCAGGGCTGAGGGAGTTTGCACTGTCGGAGGGTCAGGGCTGAGGGAGTTTGCACTGTCGGAGGGTCAGGGCTGAGGGTAAGAGGGAGTTTGCACTGTCGGAGGGTCAGGGCTGAGGGAGTTTGCACTGTCGGAGGGTCAGGGCTGAGGGTAAGAGGGAGTTTGCACTGTCGGAGGGTCAGGGCTGAGGGAGTTTGCACTGTCGGAGGGTCAGGCTGAGGGAGTTTGCACTGTCGGAGGGTCAGGGCTGAGGGGTAAGAGGGAGTTTGCACTGTCGGAGGGTCAGGGCTGAGGGAGTTTGCACTGTCGGAGGGTCAGGGCTGAGGGAGTTTGCACTGTCGGAGGGTCAGGCTGAGGGAGTTTGCACTGTCCGGAGGGTCAGGGCTGAGGGAGTTTGCACTGTCGGAGGGTCAGGGCTGAGGGAGTTTTGCACTGTCGGAGGGTCAGGGCTGAGGGTAAGAGGGAGTTTGCACTGTCGGATGGTCAGGGCTGAGGGAGTTTGCACTGTCGGAGGTCAGGGCTGAGGGTAAGAGGGAGTTTGCACTGTCGGAGGGTCAGGGCTGAGGGAGTTTGCACTGTCGGAGGGTCAGGCTGAGGGAGTTGGCACTGTCGGAGGGTCAGGGCTGAGGGTAAGAGGGAGTTTGCACTGTCGGAGGGTCAGGGCTGAGGGAGTTTGCACTGTCGGAGGGTCAGGCTGAGGGAGTTTGCACTGTCGGAGGGTCAGGGCTGAGGGTAAGAGGGAGTTTGCACTGTCGGAGGGTCAGGGCTGAGGGAGTTTGCACTGTCGGAGGGTCAGGGCTGAGGGAGTTTGCACTGTCGGAGGGTCAGGCTGAGGGAGTTTGCACTGTCGGAGGGTCAGGGCTGAGGGAGTTTGCACTGTCGGAGGGTCAGGGCTGAGGGAGTTTGCACTGTCGGAGGGTCGGCACTGAGGGAGTTTGCACTGTCGGAGGGTCAGGGCTGAGGGAGTTTGCACTGTCGGAGGGTCAGGCTGAGGGAGTTTGCACTGTCGGAGGGTCAGGGCTGAGGGAGTTTGCACTGTCGGAGGGTCGGCACTGAGGGAGTTTGCACTGTCGGAGGGTCAGGGCTGAGGGAGTTTGCACTGTCGGAGGGTCAGGGCTGAGGGAGTTTGCACTGTCGGAGGGTCAGGCTGAGGGAGTTTGCACTGTCGGAGGGTCAGGGCTGAGGGAGTTTGCACTGTCGGAGGGTCGGCACTGAGGGAGTTTGCACTGTCGGAGGGTCAGGGCTGAGGGAGTTTGCACTGTCGGAGGGTCAGGCTGAGGGAGTTTGCACTGTCGGAGGGTCAGGGCTGAGGGAGTTTGCACTGTCGGAGGGTCGGCACTGAGGGAGTTTGCACTGTCGGAGGGTCAGGGCTGAGGGGAGTTTGCACTGTCGGAGGGTCAGGGCTGAGGGAGTTTGCACTGTCGGAGGGTCAGGCTGAGGGAGTTTGCACTGTCGGAGGGTCAGGGCTGAGGGAGTTTGCACTGTCGGAGGGTCGGCACTGAGGGAGTTTGCACTGTCGGAGGGTCAGGGCTGAGGGAGTTTGCACTGTCGGAGGTCAGCTGAGGAGTTGCACTGTCGAGGGGTCAGGGCTGAGGGAGTTTGCACTGTCGGAGGGTCAGGGCTGAGGGAGTTTGCACTGTCGGAGGGTCAGGGGCTGAGGGTAAGAGGGAGTTTGCACTGTCGGAGGGTCAGGGCTGAGGGAGTTTGCACTGTCGGAGGGTCAGGGCTGAGGGTAAGAGGGAGTTTGCACTGTCGGAGGGTCAGGGCTGAGGGAGTTTGCACTGTCGGAGGTCAGGCTGAGGGAGTTTGCACTGTCGGAGGTCAGGGCTGAGGGTAAGAGGAGTTTGCACTGTCGGAGGGTCAGGGCTGAGGAGTTTGCACTGTCGGAGGGTCAGGGCTGAGGGAGTTTGCACTGTCGGAGGGTCAGGCTGAGGAGTTTGCACTGTCGGAGGGTCAGGGCTGAGGGAGTTTGCACTGTCGGAGGGTCAGGGCTGAGGGAGTTTGCACTGTCGGAGGGTCAGGGCTGAGGGTAAGAGGGAGTTTGCACTGTCGGAGGGTCGGCACTGAGGAGTTTGCACTGTCGGAGGGTCAGGGCTGAGGGAGTTTGCACTGTCGGAGGTCAGGCTGAGGGAGTTTGCACTGTCGGAGGGTCAGGGCTGAGGGAGTTTGCACTGTCGGAGGGTCGGCACTGAGGGAGTTTGCACTGTCGGAGGGTCAGGGCTGAGGGAGTTTGCACTGTCGGAGGGTCAGGGCTGAGGAGTTTGCACTGTCGGAGGGTCAGGCTGAGGGAGTTTGCACTGTCGGAG